>NC_088220.1:19782604-20082604 GCF_036934945.1 Oncorhynchus masou masou | reverse complement strand
TTAAAATCCAAATAACTTCACAGATCTTCATTGTAACGGGTTTAAACACTGTTCCCCATGCTTGTTCAATGAACCATAAACAATTAATGAACATGCACTTGTAGAACAGTCTTTAAGACACAAACATCTTACAGACAGTAGGCTGTTTAAGGTCACAGTTATGAACACTTAGGACACTAAAGAGGTCTTTCTACTAACTGAAAAACACCAAAAGAAAGATGCCCAAGGTCCATGTTCATCTGCGTGAACGTGCCTTAGGCATGCTGCAAGGAGGCATGAGGACTGCAGATGTGGCCAGGGCAATACATTGCAATGTCCGCACTGTGAAACGCCTGAGACAGCGCTACAGAATGGACAGCTGATCGTCTTCGCAATGGCAGACCACGTGTAACAACACCTGCACAGGATCGGTACATTCGACCATCACACCTGCGGGACAGGTACAGGATGGCAACAACAACTGCCCGAGTTACACCAGGAACGCACAATCCCTCCATCAGTGCTCAGACTGTCCACAATAGGCTGAGAGAGGATGGACTAAGGGCTTGTAGGCCTGTTGTAAGGCAGTTCCTCACCAGACATCACTGGCAATATTGTCACCAGGGCGGCAGGGTAGCCTAGTGGTTAGAGCGTTGGACCCGTAACCAGAAGGTTGCAAGTTCAAATCCCTGAGCTGACAATGTACAAATCTGTCATTCTGCCTCTGAACAGGCAGTTAACTCACTGTTCCTAGGCCATCATTGAAAATAAGAATTTGTTCTTAACTGACTTGCCTAGTTAAATAAAGGTTAAATAAAAATATGGGCACAAACCTGTCACTGGACCAGATAAGACTGGCAAAAAGTGCTCTTCACTGACTAGTTGTGGTTTTTTTTCTCACCAGGGGTGATGGTCGGATTCACATTTATCGTCGAAGGAATGAGCGTTACACCGAGGCCTGTATTCTGAAGCGGAATCGATTTGGAGGTGGAGGGTCCGTCATGGTCTGGGGCGGTGTGTCACAGCATCAATGGACTGAGCTTGTCGTCATTGCAGGCAATCTCAACGCTGTGCATTACAGGGAAGACATCCTCCTCTCTCATGTGGTACCCTTCCTGCAGGCTCATCCTGACATAACCCTCCAGCGTGACAATGCCACCAGCTAAACTGCTCGTTCAGTGCGTGATTTCCTGCAAGACATGAATGTCAGTGTTCTGCCATGGCCAGCAAAGAGCCCGGATCTCAATCCCATTGAGCACGTCTGGGACCGTTTGGATCAGAGGGAGAGGGCCATTCCCCCCCGAAATGTGCTGGAACATGCAGGTGCCTTGGTGGAAGAGTGGATTAACATCTCACAGCGAGAACTGGCACATCTGGTGTCAGTCCATGAGGAGGAGATGCACTGCAGTACTAATGCAGCTGGTGGCCACACCAGATACTGACTGTTACTTTTGACCCCCCTTTGTTCAGGGACATATTATTCATTTTCTGCTAGTCACATGTCTGAGGAACTTGTTCAATGTATGTCTCAGTTGTTGAATCTTGCTATGTTCATACAAATATTTGCACATGTTAGGTTTGCTGAAAATAAAAGCATTTGACAGTGAGGGACGATTCTTTTTTGCTGAATTTAGTTTAATGTGTTTACAATTATATTCTCAATTATTTAACTGATACCATTCTTCAGTTAAAATAGCCATTTGACAGGCTGCCATTTGACAGCCACAAAGTCAAATATTGCTTTTTGGTCTTAATTTAAGGTTAGACATAGGGTTTGGTTTATGACTTTGTGGCTATGGAAGCTAGTGAAGACCCTGCGTTTGGATCATCAGGCTCTTACATGACTTCACTGTGAACAAAGCATGATAAGGAAACTGTCACACAGAGCGGAACAGGTGATCCCAAGAGCAGACTCAGATGAGGAGACTGGGATGAGGTAACCAAGGTATTTATTGAAACACGGGGGAAAATTGAGTGCAGGCCAGGGGAAGCTCGGGCGGGTTGCTGGAAACCAGGTGCTGTGTCCATAATGTGATGGCGGGGCGCCCAGCAGCGCTCCTCGGGCCCTTATCCCTCCCAGTCCACCAGGTACTGCTAGCCGCAACCACGACTGTGCACATCCAAAAGCCGCCAGACGGTATAGGCAGGATTTTCATCGATGAGCCGAGGGGGTGGAGGTGCTGCTGCAGGAGGAGACAGGGGATGTGAGCAGACAGGTTTAATCAGGGACACATGGAAGGCTGAGTGGATCTTAAAACCTGTTATGGCAAGGCGTTCCCCTAGGGGACCCCCCCCCCATTCAGCTGAAAAGGTGGCGCGGGGAATTAAAAAATATTCTTTAGAAATATTTAACTTTCACACATTAACAAGTCCATTAACAATACACATTAACAATACAGCAAATGAAAGAAACATCTTGTTCATCTACCCATCATGTCCGATTTTTTAAATGTTTTACAGCAAAAACACAACATATTTATGTTAGACCACCACCAAATAAAATACAGCCATTTTTCCCAGCCAAAGATAGTCACAAAAGAAGGATTAGAGATAAAATGAATCACTAACCTTTTGAAAATCTTCATCAGATGACACTCATATGACATGTTACACAATACATTTATGTTTTGTTCGATAATATGCATATTTATATCCACAAATCTCGGTTTACATTGATGCCATGTTCAGAAATGCCTCCAAAAATCCAGAGGAATTATAGAAAGCTACGCCAGATAACAGAAATACTCATCATAAACTTTGACTAAAGATACATGTTCTACATATAATTAAATATACACTGGTTCTTAATGCAACCGCTGTGTCAGATTTTTTAAACTTTACGACAAAAGCCTACCATGCAATAATCTGAGACAGTGCTCAGACGTAAATATATTTCTCTGGCATGTTGGAGTCAACAGAAATACGAACTTACATCATAAATATTCCCTTACCTTTGATGATCTTTCATCAGAATGCAGTGCAAGGAGTCCTAGTTCCACAATAAATTGTTGTTTTGTTCCATAATGTCCAATACTAGTGTCCAATTAGCTGCATTTGCTCGCACTTTCAGCTCACGTGCCCAAAAACTGACGCTGGTCCAGGAGAACTCAGACGAAAACTTCAAAAAGATATATTCCAGGTCGATTAAACTGGCCAAACTAAGTAGAGAATCAACCTTCGGGATGTTATTTTCATATATATCCAATAACGTTCCAACCGGAGCATACGTTTTCATCTGCAGCCAAATGGAACGATGGTGACATCCACAGACAAATGCACCACAGGGAAATTGCATTCTGCCAAGATAGTGACTATTTCCCCTCCCATTCAGTCAAAGTTCACACCAGAAGCTACAGTCCACGTACTACTGAATGAGGACATCTAGTGGAAGTGCTACCAGATCCATATCTTATTTGGAAGTGAATAGGCGATGACTTGAAATTAGACACGCATTCAGAATTTCACTTCCTGTTTGGAAGGTTGCCTGCCCTATGAGTTCTGTTATACTCACAGACATAATTCAAAGAGTTTTAGAAACTTCAGAGTGTTTTCTATCCAATAGTAATAATAATATGCATATATTAGCAGTCTAGGACAGAGTAGGATGCAGTTCACTATGGGCAAGCAATTCATCCAAAGTGAAAATACTGCCCCCTATCCCCAACAAGTTTTAAGAGAGTCTGGGAGTTTCCAGTGCACAGCAGAGGGGTTAAGGACACGATCAATCTCAAAGGGACCAATGAATCAAGGGGAAAGTTTCCTGGAAGCCACTTTCAAGGGCAAGTCCTTCAACGAGAGCCATACCCTTTGGCCTAGAGTGTAGACTGGAGCTGAGGTACGATGACGGTTATCTTGGGATTGGGTCCTGGTGGAGGCACGATGAAGGGCAGCCCGGGCCCTCCTCCAGGTGCGATGACAACAGCGCATGTGCTCCTGGACTGAGGGCACTGCTACCGTAACCTCTTGGGCAGGGAACAAGGGGGGTTGATAGCCCAAAGCACACTCAAAGGGTAACATACCTGACGAGGCATTGATGAGGATGTTGTGGGCATATTCCACCCAGAGTAGCTGAGCACTCGAGGAGGAAGGGTTAGTCAAAGTAGACAGTGTAGGGTGGTCTGGGGAATCCAGGACAGAGTAGCAGGACTGACGAGATGTCAGACTGGGGACAGGGACCAGAGTCAGAGCGGGCAGAACTGTAGTGGAGAGGAAAACAGCATCAGGCAAGGGGAACCAGGCACAACAGGAACAAATGGCTAGAACCATGGACTGACTGGGCAGAGATTACAATCTGTCCGTGTGGAAGTGGCAGGACTGAGTATTTGTAGAGGTCTTGATTATGAAACAGGTTGCAGCTGGTGGGGATCTTCTCTGACTCCAGCACACCTGTCGCTTTGGATAAGTGGTCTGCTAAATTACTAAAATGTAAATTGTAGAGCTTTGATCAGACATTGGGAGCACCTGATCAAACAGCAGCTCTGTATTCAACCTTATGTTTTCTGTCCAGACAGTATTATTGCATTTAGTATAGTGTTTTCAGACCAGACAGTGACTCATGCATTTAGTATAGTACTAACAGATGGGCATAGCATAGTGTTTTCTGTGTGCTCCCTTCTAAACTGATACGTCAGATGTTCAGATTCTCTTTTCTTCAGTTCCTGTTAATACTTGAGAAGGTGGGGCCGGCGACAATGTGGACAGTAGGACGTGCAGAGGCATAGTAAAGTGCTAGCTGCTCTAAAATCTCAGCTAGACAATTTCAGTATGAATCATGTATGACACTATCCCTATTGCAGCCACCAAGATGTGGAAGCTTCTGTATTCAATGGAGCTGAACCTTTGAAATGATTTGCTGAGCAGCACAAAGCACACAGCACGATGGAGAGAAGAGAAGCCACATCACAGAGAAATTAAATTAAATGTAATGTAAGGCAATTTGTGCCAACATGTGTCAGCCCCTACCCCCCAATAAATCAAACACACCTTACATCTTAAATTAAATTAACATATAGTTGTATTTGTTGTATTTTTCAAAGAGCTCGACATATCTAAGGTGTGGAATACCAAAAAGTCCTGTGTTGAGTCACAGAACAAATCAATTGCAATGGGCCTTTGGGCAGAGATTCCAATTTAAAGTATATTTTTCTTTGTCTTAAGAGGTTTATATACTTTGGGAAATCTCACAAGACTATTTTCACCATGTTTTCATCTGGCAGCCCTATTCCTTGTAAGGGTGGTAATCATGGTTTTAATTAATAGATTTAACTATCTCAGTTAACTAAACATTGTTTTGCTTTGAATGTCATTCTTAAAATATTAATACATCTTAGACAAGTAAACAAGAAATTTAAATAAAGATAAAATAAAATTTAATGAAATGTCAAAACTATGAAATAACATATATTGAATCATGTAGTAACTGTTCAGAGGAGACTGCGTGAATCAGGCCTTCATGGTCGAATTGCTGCAAAGAAAACATCAATAATAAGAAGATACTTGCTCGGGCCAAGAAACACAAGCAATGGACATTAGACCAGTGGAAATCTGTTCTTTGGTCTGATGATTACAAATTTGAGATTTTTGGTTCCAACCGCCGTCAGGTTTGTGAGACACAGAGTAGGTGAACGGATGATCTCCGCATGTGTGGTTCCCATACATGAAGCATGGAGGAGGAGGTGTGATGGTGTGGGAGTGCTTTGCTGGTGACACTGTCATTGATTTATTTAGAATTCAAGGCACACTTAACCATCATGGCTACCACAACATTCTGCAGCAATACACCATCCCATCTGGTTTGTGCTTAGTGGGCTATCATTTGTTTTTCATCAGGACAATGACCCAACACACCTCCAAGCTATGTAAGGGCTATTTGACCAAGAAGGACAGTGATGGGGTGCTGCATCAGATGACCTGGCCTCCAATTAAGATGGTGTTGTCACTCCCTGATCTGTTTCACCTTTGTGATTATCTCCACCCCCCTCCAGGTGTTGCCCATCTTCCCCATTACTCCCTGTGTAGTTATACCTGTGTTCTCTGTTTGTCTGTTGCCAGTTCGTCTTGTTTGTTCAAGTCAGCCAGCGTTTTGCGTCTAAGCTCCTGCTTTTTCCAGTCTCTCTTTGTCTCACTCTCCTGGTTTTGACCCTTTCCTGTCGTGACTCCGAGCCCGGCTGCCTGACCACTCTTTCTGACCTTTTGCCTGCCAGCCGACCTGTACCTTTGCCCACCTCTGGATTACCGACCTCTGCCTTACTCTTACCCTGAGCTTGCCTGCCACCCGGTACCCATTCCCCACCTCTGGTTTACTGACCCCTGCCTGCCTTGACCTGTCTATTGTCTGCCCCTGTTGGAATATTAAACTATTGTTTATTTGATGTGGTCTGCATCTGGGTTTTTACCTTCATACCTGATAGGTGTGGGATAAGTTGGACCGCAGAGTGAAGAAAAAGCAGGGAACTCCTTCAAGACTGTTGGAAAAGAATTCCAGGTGAGGCTGGTTGAGAGAATGCCAAGAGTGTGCAAAGCTGTCATCAGGACAAAGAGTGGCTACTTTGAAGAATCTAAAATCAAATTTTAATTTGTTTAACACTTTTTGGTTACTACGTGATTCCATATGTGCTACTTCATAGTTTTGATGTCTTCACTATTATTCGACAATGTAAAAAAATAGTAAAAATTAAGATAAACCTTGAATGAGTAGGTGTGTCCAAAATGTTGACTGGTACTGTACCCCAAAATATATGGGGGATTGGAAATGATGCAGATAGAAGCTACAATCTATCTATGTAACTATCTACAATATTAAAGCTGATCTACCCCTTTAAAAAAATTGGGGACTTGATTGCAGGCTTTGTAAAATAATGGCCTTTTGTGGTGTCACGCACGCATTCTGATGTGAGTCACTGGAGATGTTCCACCATGATATCACACCAAAGATAAGCATATTAAATTGTTTTGCATTATGATTAAGAAGTGAAAATTAACAAGTTATCCAAAACGTCATGCTGATCATGCTCTAAATGAGCGTGTGCTGTAAAGAAGAGAATGTTCTAGAGAAATCTCTGGTATATAGCCAAGTTAGGGGAAGAGAATGAACACTGCTTTTTAATTTGAAACATATGGGGCTACATGAGAAAAGTTTAAATATTTGAAAAAGCTGTCTCATGGAATACAAGCATGGCAAGTAGTATTTTATTCACTTGAGTGGTTGGAAGTTTCTGAGACAAATGAGGTGTAAGAGAGAAAAATTGAATGGGTAGAGAGACCGAGAGAGAATGAGTGTGTAAAGAAAGAGAGAGAAAAAGACATGTAGGAAAGAGAGAAATGTGAAAGCGAGAAAGAAAGTGAGAGCAACGAGAGAGCGGTGTAAAAAATAGAGAGACAGAGAGAGAGCGAGAGAAAGAGAGAGAGGTGAAAGTGAAAAAGAGGGAGGGAGAGAGAGAGGGGTGTAAGTGGAGTCCACTCTGTGTGAGTTTGGTTAAAGGCCCAGTGCCAATCTTCATAATGACTCTGTCCAACAGAAAGAAGCTGCAGTGCCCCTTCCCTAACACACGCCAGTCCCCCACTCCCAGCACATCCTTTATGGAGGCAAGGGCAATTTCCCCTGCAAACCAGCCCGCCTTAAACACTCTCCCCATTCAGACTGACAGTAACAGATAGACAGATGTTCTCTTGATTCAAAAATCTGCCACAGTTCTCGATTTTCACTCTACCACCTTGATTTTGATTGATAGCAAACTTAAAGGAGAAGTTTTGTTTTTTACAACCAAATCTCTAAATTTGATGTAAGTGGCATGTTATAGAAGGGTCCAGATACCTTTTTTGTGATTTCACTTGTGTTTGAGAAACTTATCCCAAACAGCTAATCACTTCCTCATCCTTGTTGTGCAGTATTGGGGCCCTGTAAAAACATGAGGCTCCAAAAACACCCAAATACGTCCTTTTAGAAATGGCAAAGCTCTCAGTGAAGTGACGCAGGTCTTTAGCTGTTGTACACATGAAATTGTGTCATTCCGAACTTCATCCACAACCTTATATTCCCTTTTGTGCGACTCGAGACGTTTCCTCTATCCAGCTATTTCAGCCTGCTGCTGCTGCATGTAACGGCCAAATTAAAGGAATCACCAACATGAAGTGTTTCAATAGGGCTTTGGGCCACTACGAGCCAGAACAGCTTCAGTGCACCTTGGCAAAGATTCTGCAAGTGTCTGAAACTTCCTGTGTGGAAGCACCTGCTTTCAATATACTTTGTATCCCTCATTTACTCAAGTGTTTCCTTTATTTTTGGCAGTTACCTATAGAAGGGACGGAAAGGTATTGCTTTATTGACACACATTTCCAATCTAATCTCTTTCATACTAGCAGGAAGGGAGGAAGAAAAACCGCCCTCTCCAAGGAAGCAGTGTACTGTAACTGATTCAAAGACAGTGTTGACACCAGGAAAGATCCAGTGTCCCTTCACAGGGGACTGAGGAAAGAAAAACATTTTACCATTCCTAAAGCATTCTCTCAGAGGAGACAGTTACATTCAGTCTCTCTTGCCATGAGAGACGCTAGATGAAAAACAGGACTGGCTATTAAAGAGTAAAACTTGCACTATGTTGGCTGTATTCCACAGGAACAGCCTGAGTTGTAGAATAACAAGCCATCGGCTCTGCCATGGATCAGCCTTGATCAATGTTTCCTGAGGCTGTCTTCAGTTTTACATATTTACAATTTTACTGCTTCAGCACAACTGGGATATTTTACCACTGTGAGTATACTTCTGGCCCTTCCTTGGACACTGTGCTATCTAACCTCCATACAAGCTTCAATGCCATACAACACTCCTTCCGTGGCCTCCAACTGCTTTTAAACGCTAGTAAAACCAAATGCATGCTTTTCAACCGTTCGCTGCCTGCACCCGCATGCCCAACTCGCATCACCACCTTGGATGGTTCCGACCTAGAATATGTGGACATCTATAAGTACCTAGGTGTCTGGCTAGACTGTAAACTCTCCTTCCAGACTCATATTAAACATCTCCAATCCAAAATCAAATCTAGAGTCGGCTTTCTATTCCGCAAACAAAGCCTCCTTCACTCACGTCGCCAAACTTACTGTCGTAAAACTGACTATCCTAGCGATCCTCGACTTCGGCGATGTCATCTACAAAATAGCTTCCAATACTCTACTCAGCAAACTGGATGCAGTTTATCACAGTGCCATCCGTTTTGTTACTAAAGCACCTTATACCACCCACCACTGCGACCTGTATGCTCTAGTCGGCTGGCCCTCACTACATATTCGTCGCCAGACCCACTGGCTCCAGGTCATCTACAGTCCATGCTAGGTAAAGCTCCGCCTTATCTCAGTTCACTGGTCACGATGGCAACACCCACCCGTAGCACACGTTCCATCAGGTGTATCTCACTGATCCTCCCTAAAGCCAACACCTCTTTTGGCCGCCTTTCCTTCCAGTTCTCTGCTGCCTGTGACTGGAACGAATTGAAAAAATCGCTGAAGTTGGAGACTTTTATCTCCCTCACCAACTTTAAACATCTGCTATCTGAGCAGCTAACCGATCGCTGCAGCTGTACATAGTCCATCGGTAAATAGCCCACACAATTTACCTACCTCATCTCCATACTGTTTTTATTTATTTACTTTTCTGCTCTTTTGCACACCAGTATCTCTACCTGCACATGACCATCTGATAATTTATCACTCGTGTTAATCTGCAATTATTCGCCTACCTCCTCATGCCTTTTGCACACAATGTATATAGACTCTTTTTTTCTTTGTTTTCTACTGTGTTATTGACTTGTTTATTGTTTACTCCATGTGTAACTCTGTGTTGTTGTCTGTTAACACTGCTATGCTTTATCTTGGCCAGGTCGCAGTTGTAAATGAGAACTTGTTCTCAACTAGCCTACCTGGTTAAATAAAGGTGAAATAAATAAAAACCCTGAAATAGATTCTGAACACATCCATAAGTATATGCCTGTCTACTGTATATATGTATTACCCACTCATTTCAATGTCTAATAAGCAATGAGATGGCAAAGTCCACTGTCATTGACCAGGATATGAATGGAGAGCAAACTGTGCAGTAGAAATGGGCTACAAGGTTGAAGTCAGAAGGTGATGGGTGGAATGACAACTACATGAGACAAGAGCAGTGAGTCTGGAGGATTTCACCCACCCACAACCCAGGTAGTTCATGCATTTGGCTCAAACATGAATGGCCACAGATAATAACCACATTGTCTGTCCTTTTGACCCCTGTTTCACAGAACGAGATAAGGGCTTAAATGATTACATTCAGTCAACTGTCAATCAACATATGACTGTGTGAAAGAAAGGGCAGGTGCTGTGCCAGACCTGATATAGTGGTACATAGCGATCAGGAATACATTTAACATGTTGTCATGGAAGTGCTCACCATAAAACATTGTAATATCCCACTGTGTTTGTCTACATTTACACATATAACTGATACGAAGTCGGCAACACTGGTGGACTGACGTTTGTTATTGTTGTTTAATAAATCCATAATCAGTGTCCTTTTGTGTATGAACTGCCCCCATAAAGAGCCACCCAGTGAAGTTTCCCTCAGTGTTCATTCAGCTTCAGTACCTTCCACATACAGCACATCACAGGAGCCAGTTACGAAGGGATTGTCTTCAATATTTAATTTAATGGAGACTTCTCCACTAGTATGCCCAGGGTTTGCTGTGGAAACTGTGGTTATGTTTTATGAGGTGAAAAGGAATTCTTACAAAATCATTGCCTGTGAAGTATTCATGAGGGCAGAGAAAGTTCATATTTCTTGTTTCATATCACCTATTTTAGTTTCTGCAACTTTAAGTACAGATGTGGGATCTTAATTTGATCACTCTTTTGTTGCTGAGAACTTGTAGTGTATCCCAGGATTAAAAAGGCTTCTAAAGTTTGTAATTTCCACTTCAAATATCAGACTTGATTTTCCCTAACGAAAAATGTATCAACCCCTGGAAAAAAAATGTCCATTAATTATAATCCACATGATAATTCACATTAAGATCCTACACCTGTATGTACTTTCTATGTTTGATTAGCGTACAATATACAGTATGTGTAACTCTTGTAACGGTACCAGAAGAGGTAGTGTGATTGTGTGTTGTGGATCATGCAAGGGCAGGTTGGCGTCAGTGGACTGGGGGCTCAGACATGGTCCATCTACTTTCAGAGAAAAAGTTATTTTTAACCATTTGACACAGAAAAGAAACAGGGCAGGAACAGCGAGGAGTCATTGAACGAGAGTAGAAAAGAGAATAGGATGAGAACCGGTAGATATATCTTACGATCATCCACTCGACTCAAACAGAATGAGAACACATGGTAATTCCAGCTTCATACCTCCACTATCAAGCATAGCAATATAGGGCTTATAGAATACCCCAGTGAGAGTTTGAGAGCTATACATTACTAGGCAGAAAGGATATCAACTGCATGTTGAGCTTATCTTCTCCTTCATTTTATCTGGAAATTGGCATTCAGTACTACTCCTATTTAAATCCCTGCCATTTAAAACTCTAGACAATTAAACGATAATCAATTCCTATTTTGCATGTTCCTTTATATCACATCTCTGTGTCTCTTCCAGAGTCTTGGGTATGCTCCAGTCTCTCCAGTCTTTCTGCCCCACATTCCCACACATTCAGCACATTTTAAAGGGCTCCCATCCCTCTTCTACCGTTAAAATGCAGATTTATTGTAGTGTCCTGAATATGCTAATACTGGAAAGAGTACGAAGGTGAGCTGCGGGAGAGCCGGTGCACTACGAGCCTTTACTATGGAGAATCCAGCTTAGAAGGAGGCTGTTTCCTTCCTTTCCGTGTGGGTGTTGATGCTACAGTTAAACTCCGTCTAAACCCTTAACTGATTGTGGAGGAAGTCTCCTATGGGTCCTGTGTTTCATCCCAGCCACAGACTCCTGTGAAGAACTGACTGTGATGCTTCAAAGAAACATTTGCTCCCGTAGCAACGTGCCATGTGCCACTAATAGCAGAAAATATGGGGGAGAAAGAAGGAAGAGAGGGGAAGATAAAAGATAGGAGGCTCTTGCAGCTTCCTCTAGTCATTTGGTAGATACTTTTGATTGTGAATTGTTATCAAAGAGTACTTCATGGGTATTTCTGATTTCATTCCATATGTCTCTTCAGTAGCAGTTTATAAAAGCTAGATTTTTAATCAAATAGTGACTAATTTAGGAATGTATTAATGTTATTTCAGGCACACAGATCCTATTAATTTACTAGGCCTATATCTTCTATATATTCCTCTTTACCCCAGTTGATAGAGCATGGCGCTTGCAACGCCAGAGTTGTGGGTTTGATTCTCGGGACCACCAATACATAATTTGTATGTGTGCATGACTAAGTCGTTTTGGATAAAACCGTTGGCTAAATGGCATATTATATTACTGTATGTAATTCTACGGCTCCAGGTATAAATGACTTGGATATGCTTAACGAATCACCCTCACCCCGATGGTTGTAGTAATCCATGCTCCTATACAGGTGCTCTGTAGTACATTGAGTGACCAAAATCAATGCTAACCTCATCCTATCCCACACCCCTTAGCTGCAAAGTTAACATCAAAGACACCAACAATTCATTAACTTAGGGGCTCAGTGGAACTGGCAGGCTTAAAGCCTAAACCCAGAGAAGACATTAAGAGAACTCACTTTAGTGGCCAATACAATACATTCAAGACTTATATCATAAATTTGATAAATATCAACACAGTTTGTGTATCAGGAAGTGGCAGCTTTAAATATGAATACAAAGTAAGCTGTCCAACACTGGGGTAAATGTCAGTGGTGCGAGACAAACCTAATGAAATGAAAGACCTTCTCAAACCGTGCATGACTGGACACTTTATGAAGTGAAAACATTAGTCTTCCAAATTAGTATCTGGATCCCTGAGGATCCACACGCATAATAGTTTGTTAAATGTTCATGAAAGCTTTTTGAATCAACAGTGGTTGATGGTAAACATCATAATGGCCTGGATTCACAAAGTGTCCGTTCGCTTCACACATTCATTGTTGTCTCTTATCTAAGGGACAGGAGATAATACAATTAGCTTAATATGCAGAACAGGCCAAATGAGATGATTAGATGTTATATAATTTGATAACTTTTTTCACATTGCTATTTTTCACATTGCGAAATGGCTATCATAGCTATTATTCATTTTGCATGACTCACTGGAATTAATATTTCCTCTGTGTAGGGCAGCAGTCTACAGTATTATTGCATCCACGGCCTTGTTTCAACAGCAACGGCAGCATGAGGTTTGACCTCTAGATATAATGTTCAATTGACAGCTTATTGGTTATGTGTCCCACCCGGCACATGCATCGGCCAAATTCGCAACCGTACTTAGCTCAACGCTAAGTTATGAGCAGGGATAGGAAGGAAAACACCAAATGTCATTGTTCCATTTGCAGCTGCACTATAATCCACTTGTGGCTGTTCCATTCTTTTAAAAGAGTAGCCAAGAGGCCAGAGTTGTACTGGCACTGACAAAATATTTGAGTATATCCCTGCCACTGGCCACGGAAGAGACAGAGATAAGCAGACAGTGAATGTGATGTATGGCTGATGCTGTGAGGAGAGGAGAGTCTGTGAAGAGACAGTGAATGTGATGCATGGCTGATGCTGTGAGGAGAGGAGAGTCTGTGAAGAGACAGTGAATGTGATGCCTGGCTGGTGCTGTGAGGAGAGGAGAGTCTGTCAAGAGACAGTGAATGTGATGCATAACTGGTGCTGTGAGAAGAGGAGAGTCTGTCAAGAGACAGTGAATGTGATGCATGGCTGGTGCTGTGAGGAGAGTCTGTGAAGAGACAGTGAATGTGATGCATGGCTGATGCTGTGAGGAGAGGAGAGTCTGTGAAGAGACAGTGAATGTGATGTATGGCTGATGCTGTGAGGAGAGGAGAGTCTGTGAAGAGACAGTGAATGTGATGTATGGCTGATGCTGTGAGGAGAGGAGAGTCTGTGAAGAGACAGTGAATGTGATGTATGGCTGATGCTGTGAGGAGAGGAGGCTGATGCTGTGAGGAGAGTCTGTGAAGAGACAGTGAATGTGATGCATGGCTGATGCTGTGAGGAGAGGAGAGTCTGTGAAGAGACAGTGAATGTGATGCATGGCTGATGCTGTGAGGAGAGGAGGCTGATGCTGTGAGGAGAGTCTGTGAAGAGACAGTGAATGTGATGCATGGCTGATGCTGTGAGGAGAGGAGAGTCTGTGAAGAGACAGTGAATGTGATGCATGGCTGGTGCTGTGAGGAGAGGAGAGTCTGTGAAGACAGTGAATGTGATGCATGGCTGATGCTGTGAGGAGAGGAGAGTCTGTGAAGAGACAGTGAATGTGATGCATGGCTGATGCTGTGAGGAGTCTGTGAAGAGACTGTGAATGCTGATGAGGAGAGTCTGTGAAGAGACAGTGAATGTGATGCATGGCTGATGCTGTGAGGAGAGGAGAGTCTGTGAAGAGACAGTGAATGTGATGCATGGCTGATGCTGTGAGGAGAGGAGAGTCTGTGAAGAGACAGTGAATGTGATGCATGGCTGGTGCTGTGAGGAGAGTCTGTGAAGACAGTGAATGTGATGATGCATGGCTGGTGCTGTGAGGAGAGTCTGTGAAGAGACAGTGAATGTGATGCATGGCTGGTGCTGTGAGGAGAGGAGAGTCTGTGAAGAGACAGTGAATGTGATGCATGGCTGGTGCTGTGAGGAGAGGAGAGTCTGTGAAGAGACAGTGAATGTGATGCATGGCTGGTGCTGTGAGGAGAGGAGAGTCTGTGAAGAGACAGTGAATGTGATGCATGGCTGATGCTGTGAGGAGAGTCTGTGAAGAGACAGTGAATGTGATGCATGGCTGGTGCTGTGAGGAGAGGAGAGTCTGTGAAGAGACAGTGAATGTGATGTATGGCTGGTGCTGTGAGAGTCTGTGAAGAGACAGTGGAGAGTCTGTGAAGAGACAGTGAATGTGATGTATGGCTGGTGCTGTGAGAAGAGGAGAGTCTGTGAAGACAGTGAATGTGATGCATGGCTGGTGCTGTGAGGAGAGGAGAGTCTGTGAAGAGACAGTGAATGTGATGCATGGCTGATGCTGTGAGGAGAGGAGAGTCTGTGAAGAGACAGTGAATGTGATGCATGGCTGGTGCTGTGAGGAGAGGTAGTCTGTGCAGCAGGACAAAGTGGGCCTCTTTACTCATGGCTGCCTTTCATCTGCCTCGTCTGCCCGCTGTTTGAGCACGAGCTGAACAGAGACAACAGACGGTGGTGGACTGTAGAAGCCCTGTTGATTACAAACCTGTTACAAGAGGAAAGATATAAGAAGAGAGAGAGAGGGAAAGGGGAGAGAGAGTGTGTGGGTGAGGGTGAGCAAAGGTAGAGGAAAAGAGATGAGCAAAAGCAAGTCAAATAAATAAAATGCAACAACCTTACAGTGAAATGCTTACTTACAAGCCCTTACCCAACCATGCAGTTTTAAGAAAAGATTTGCTAAACAAACTAGAGTAAAAAAATAAACACAATGTAATAACAATAACAAGGCTATATACAGGGGGTACCAGTACCAGGGGGGTACAGGTTAGTTGAGGTAATTGAGGTCATATGTGCATGTAGGTAGGGGTAAAGTGACTTTGTATAGATAATAAACAACGAGTAGCAATTAATGCTTTATCTGTGTTCCCATGCTTTAAATCCTTGCTGGCAGAACAGGATAATTGCAGCTAGCGCTTTTTTAGTGCCATAGCAATTGATTGGATTATTCAATTATCACAAACCTAATCCCAGATACTTTACTTATCTACCTTCGAAGTGGGTTGTTTGTTGAAAGGGAGACCAAACTGCAAGGATGTTAATGAATTCCTCTTCAGATTCCATACTGGTCGCATTTCTCAGCAGGCCACTTTGTAATGCAATTTCACCGTTCCGTCGACATCTCTCCACTCTAATATGTTTGTCTTGGATGGATAAACTGATATGTTCTATGTATAGAATTCCCAAGTCCAGCAGAATTGCTGTGATGAATGAAATTACTAGCTAGTGACTATGACCTTACTAGATTGTAGCTCATGTTTTGGACTGTTTGTTTGTGGCAGACAACCTAAAACAGAGCTGAAACAGGTGGTAGTGAAAACAGGTGGTAGTGAAAACAGGTGGTAGTGAAAACAGGTGGTAGTGAAAACTGGTGGTATTGAAAACAGGCGGTAGTGAAAGTTTCAGAAAACCTTTTGCGGAGGGGGATGTTGGTGACTTGTTCCCTTATGACTTCAAACATCTGATATCTGAGCAGCTAACCGATCGCTGCAGCTGTACATAGTCTTATCGGTAAATAGCCCACCCAATTTTACCTACCTCATCTCCATACTGTTTTTATTTATTTACTTTTCTTCTCTTTTGCACATCAATATCTCTACATGTACATGACCATCTGATCATTTATCACTCCAGTGTTAATCTGCAAAATTGTAACTATTTGCCTACCTCTTCATGCCTTTTGCACACAATGTATATAGACCCTTTTTTCTACTGTGTTATTGACTTGTTTATTGTTTACTCAATGTGTAACTCTGTGTTGTCTGTTCACACTGCTATGCTTTATCTTGGCCAGGTCGCAGTTGTAAATGAGAACTTGTTCTCAACTAGCCTACCTGGTTAAATAAAGGTGAAATAAAAAAAATAAAAAAATAAAAAAATGACTGAAACACTCCTCCACTATTAATTTACTCTAGTGGGCTAAATCAGGGTGACACAGAATGTTTCTTGGTAGTCAAACAAATCTACTTTGAATCAAAAGTATAAACCTCACACACATGGTTATGGTCTTAAAAAAAGAAGACACCTGTACCATGCCAGACATGCCAATATTACACTATAAATACATTGCAGAAGACTGAAATACAACAAAGTCGTTTGACGTGGAAACACCGGATTTTCGGCAAAAAATAAATAAAAGGTTTATTAATTATGAAAAATATTAATAACATTCCACCCATGAGGCCACTAGAGGGCGATTTAGTGGTTTGACTGCAGGAAAGAGGTACATAGTGACATGGAAGAAGCTCCTCATACTCCTCTTCTGCCCTCGCTTTCAGTGTCTCTCTGTGGCCCCCTCTTCTGCCCCCACACTCTCGCTCTGTCTCTCTCTGTATCTCTCCCTGGCACTCTCTCTCTTTGTCTCTATTTCCCTCTCTCTCTGTGTCTCTCATAAGTACTGTAGGCTCAGTTCATTGTTTCACGTCAAGCAGGACCTTGACGCTCCCTCCCTGACTTCCACAGAGAACTGTCTCCCGCTCAACGAGAACTACCTCCTCCCCTGAACATTCACAATGCTTTAGAATATGTATCACATTCAAATTCTACATTCGGGCATTTCTTTCATGTGGCTGCTGCCACTGTGAGAGAAGAGATTATGAAATGGAAATATGATGAACTAGTCTCTTGAGGTAGAGCTTCACATTATAAACTTATATTAAGAGCAATAACTCATTGGAAGTGGTTAGGAAATAGATTCATTCCTCTGTGTGAAGCTCTAATTGATATTTGAGAGAACATACAGTATGTTGCGCATATATCCAGATACAGTATACCACTTGGATTCAAGAAGACAAAGCCCTCATAATACAGGTCCAATGCAGTGCAGGGATATTCTTTTGTCTCTTTTTCTTAGTGTTTTGAATATGTTCAACAGAATTACTTGTCTGTTTGTGTCCCTGCCAGTAGCTGCTTGGCTCTCTGGGCCCTGGGGGCTTATGGTAGCTGCTTGGCTCTCCGGGTCCTGGGGGCTTGTGGTAGCTGCTTGGCTCTCTGGGCCCTGGGGGCTTATGGTAGCTGCTTGGCTCTCCGGGTCCTGGGGGCTTGTGGTAGCTGCTTGGCTCTCCAGGTCCCGGGGGCTTGTGGTAGCTGCTTGGCTCTCCAGGTCCCGGGGGCTTGTGGTAGCTGCTTGGCTCTCTGGGCCCTGGGGGCTTATGGTAGCTGCTTGGCTCTCCGGGTCCTGGGGGCTTGTGGTAGCTGCTTGGCTCTCCAGGTCCCGGGGGCTTGTGGTCTGCATGAGTTATCCTGTAAGCCTAACGCTGCTCTGTCCACTGGGGCCTGTGTTCCTGACCACCTGTCAGCCGCCCTCTGCTTTACTGTGGCCAGTGAGCACAGAGCAACTATTCTCCTTTATTCTCCAGGCTAACATGGTAGCCAAGGCCACTGGGGAATACCCTCTATGGACTCAGCGATGACGGTTGATCATTAAAATGACAACACAAATGCCCCATATATGTAATCCACTGTCATCGGTGGCGTCCCCCTGCAGGTTTTCTTCCTCTTCTGCCTTCTGCAAAGAAAAGAATAGGACCATGGTAAGAGGACTTCAACCTTGTTAATGCTTATCTCCATGTGCAGTTCAATCAGAATCCAAAGCAACAGATACCATTATATTCATGTCATGGTATTCAGATGGCACCAACAGCACAAACCGTCAACCAAAATTTACATCTGCACTGTTCTTCAAGTAAATGTGTCTTTGTACTGTATACTTTCTAGCGGAAATTGTGAAAAGTAGTACTTGGGCATAGAGTTGCATGGTTTGTTTAACTTTGCTATCATTGGTTTTTGTTTGACATACAATTTAAAGTGAGAAATGTAAGCCTAAGCATCATTCTGCTACTTACCCTGCTGTATACATAATGTCTCCCAGATATCTGGATCTGTTTGCTTGACTCTAATCTCTAAGCTTATTGTGTCTGACACATCACAAGCTTTAGACCTCTTTCCAGGTGATGTCATTTTCACTGATATTGTTTGAAAGGTCCCATAGCATGAATGTGGGAGAACGTGTGTGTATTTGTGGGATGTGGCTGTCTCCTTGGAGATCTGTGAATCTCAGTCGAATCTAGAATATAAACTAGTACCCAGATGACTAAAACTAAAGCTAGTACCCAGATAATAAATTCAGTTTCTTCTCTCATATGAAACATTATTTTAATTAGCGACATTTTTTCTAAATATTTGTGATATTATTGTTATTGTGCCACTGTGCAACTAGGGTTTCAATTTGGCTTGAGGCAATATATTGATGTATCGCTACAGACCACAGACCATACACCATACACTATCACCTTCAGGTCTCACAGTGTTAGACACCATACACTATTACCTTCAGGTCTCACAGTGTTAGACATCATTCAATATAACCATCAGTTCTCACAGTGTTAGACATCATATACTATCACCTTCAGGTCTCACAGTGTTAGACATCATATACTATCACCTTCAGGTCTCACAGTGTTAGACATCATGTACAATCACCTTCAGGTCTCACAGTGTTAGACATCATACACTATCACCTTCAGGTCTCACAGTGTTAGACATCATATACTATCACCTTCAGGTCTCACAGTGTTAGACATCATATACTATCACCTTCAGGTCTCACAGTGTTAGACATCATGTACTATCACCTTCAGGTCTCACAGTGTTAGACATCATACACTATCACCTTCAGGTCTCACAGTGTTAGACATCATATACTATCACCTTCAGGTCTCACAGTGTTAGACATCATATACTATCACCTTCAGGTCTCACAGTGTTAGACATCATGTACTATCACCTTCAGGTCTCACAGTGTTAGACATCATACACTATCACCTTCAGGTCTCACAGTGTTAGGCATCATACACTGTGAGATCATGAGGAACTGGGGTCTCAAACACCGGATGCTAAACCAATTGTACAGAAGGTAAACAAATTAATAAATTAATATCTACAAGAGTCTATAAAGATGTAGGACTGGGTGGTGTGCCAGCATCAACACAACACTAGGGTTTATACTGGGTAGTGTTCCAGCTAATGTTCACAACCTCATACTGTATTACTGTTAAACATACAGTTGCTTTGCAGTAATCAGTGCAGTGTTCTGTATAGAAGTGCTCAGCCTATTGGTATCAGACTTACCATAAGCACTGAGAGGGTAACATAATATGAAGCCAGCCATTGATTGCAATATGTAGGACCTCCAGCTTATAATGAAGAATATATGGATCACAAGGCCGTGCTGCTCTATTACATAAGATGACAGTCTTTGGTGCCTCGCCTGCCATCTGCCTGTAAGATTTGTCCAGAGATAAGGCAGTTAATAATGAAGGATAGTTATTATCAATGCTGTATGTGGAACTGCTAATGGAGCCCCATAATGGAGTTGCAGAACACCGCAGTCGACAGGTGTTTCACTTGTTATTGTATTACGGCTTTGAAGTGTCAGAGACATGATTCTCATTCTAAAGTGATGACAGAATGGGGTCTGGACTGGCTGCTGTGGTGTGGGGAGGGACTTTGGTCACTGTTATTAAAGGTCAACAATGAGTCAAGACTGTGATGTTGGTAGGCCCTGTAAGAGTTCACCAGATCCAAATTTCAGACCTTGACTACAAAGATCTGTGTGTGAGCACTTTCATCCACGTCTCTGGTATTGAACAATAAAGAGCTTGGTTCTATGCTCATATACACGCCCACACATACGCGTACACATGCACACACATGCCTAAAGAACTCATTTCTATTCTGTCAATCAATCAAATTTATTTATAAAGCCTACATCAGCTGATGTCACAAAGTGTTGTACAGAAACCCAGCCTAAAACCGCAAACAGAAAGCAAAGCAGGTGTAGAAGCACGGTGGCTAGGAAAAACTGCCTAGAAAGGCTGGAACCGAGGAAGAAACCAGGTGGCCAGTCCTTTTCTGGCTTACAGTTGTTGTTTTTTTAAATATATTACCCCTTTTTTCCAATTGGAAGTAGTTACATTCTTGTCTCATCACTACAACTCCCGTACGGAGTTGGGAGAGGTGAAGGTTGAGAGCCATGCATCCTCCGAAACACAACCCAACTTAGCCGCAATGCTTCTTGACACAACGCACATCCAACCAGGAAGCCAGCGATGTGTAAGAGGAAACAACGTACACCTGCACCAGGCCTGCCACAGGAGTCACTAGTGCGCCATGAGACATCTGCCGGCCACACCCTCCCTAACCTGGACGCTGGGACAATTGTCCATCGGGCCAATTGTCCACGGCCGGCTGAGACACAGCCTGGGCTCGAACCCAGCATCTCTGGTGGTACAGCTAGCACTGCAATGCAGTGCCTTAGACCACTGCGCCACCCGGGAGGACTGAAATTTACAGTTGATTTGTCAGAGGACAAACCATCCACAAAGACAAACTGATATTTTTCTGACAGATAAGATCTAAACCAGGCCAGAACTTGTCCGTGTAGACCAATTTGGGCTTCCAATCTCTCCAAAAGAATGTGGTGATCGATGGTATCAAAAGCAGCATTAAGGTCTAGGAGCACGAGAACAGATGAAGAACCTCGGTCTGACGCCATTAAAAGGTCATTTACCACCTTCACAAGTGCAGTCTCAGTGCTATGATGGGGTCTAAAACCAGACTGGAGTGTTTTGTATACATTGTTTGTCTTCAGGAAGGCAGTGAGTTGCTGCACAACAGCTTTTTCAAAAAAATTTGAGAGGAATGGGAGATTCGATATAGGCCGATAGTTTTTAATATTTTCTTGTTCAAGGTTTGGCTTTTTCAAGAGAGGCTTTATTACTGCCACTTTTAGTGAGTTTGGTAAACATCCGGATAGAGAGCCTTTATTATGTTCAACATAAGAGGGCCAAGCACAGGAATTAGCTCTTTCAGTAGTTTAGTTGGAATAGGGTCCGTTATGCAGCTTGAAGGTTTAGAGGCCATGATCATTTTCATCAACGTGTCAAGAGATATAGTACTATAAAACTTGAGTGTCTCCCTTGAGCCTAGGCCCTGGCAGTGTTGTGCAGACTCAGAACAACTGAGGTTTGGAGGAATATGCAGATTTAAAGAGGAGTCCGTAATTTGCTTTCGAATGATCATGATCTTTTCGTCAAAGAAGAAATGTATCACTGCTGATGTGAAAGCCATCCTCTCTTGGGGAATGCTGCATTTTAGTTAGCTTTGCTATGTTGGATTGTTCTTATTTTCCTCAATGAAGTTGGAAAAATAGGATGATCAAGCAGCAGTGAGGGCTCTTCGATACTGCACAGTACTGTCTTTTCATTTCCGTTCCAGTTTTCTGAAGCTTCTTTCAGAGCTCGTGTATTTTCTGTATACCAGGGAGCTAGTTTATTATTTTTATTGATTAAATGTTTTATTTTCACCTTTATTTAACCAGGTAGGCTAGTTGAGAACAAGTTCTCATTTGCAACTGCGACCTGGCCAAGATAAAGCATAGCAGTGTGAATAGACAACAACACAGAGTTACACATGGATTAAACAATAAACAAGTCAATAACATAGTAGAAAAAATAGAACCTATATACATTGTGGGCAAAAGGCATGAGAAGGTAGGCAATAAATAGGCATAGAAGTGAATAATTACAATTTTGCAGATTAACACTGGAGTGATAAATGATCAGATGAACATGTTTAGCTAGAGATACTGGTGTGCAAAAGAGCAGAAAAGTAAATAAATAAAAACAGTATGGGGATGAGGTAGGTAAATTGGGTGGGCTATATACCGATAGACTATGTACAGCTGCAGCGATCGGTTAGCTGCTCAGATAGCAGATGTTTAAAGTTGGTGAGGGAGATAAAAGTGTCCAACTTCAGAGATTTTTGCAATTCGTTCCAGTAGAGAACTGGGAGGAAAGGCGGCCAAATTAGGTTTTGGCTTTAGGGAGGATCAGTGAGATACACCTGCTGGAGCGCTTGCTACGGGTGGGCGTTGCCATCGTAATCAGTGAACTGAGATAAGGCGGTGCTTTACCTAGCATAGACTTGTAGATGACCTGGAGCCAGTGGGTCTGGCGACGAACTTGTAGCAAGGGCCAGCCGACTAGAGCATACAGGTCGCAGTGGTGGGTGGTATAAGGTGCTTTAGTAACAAAACGGATGGCACTGTGATAAACTGCATCCAGTTTGCTGAGTAGAGTATTGGAAGCTATTTTGTAGATGACATCGCCAAAGTCGAGGATCGTTTGGATAGTCAGTTTTACTAGGGTAAGTTTTGCCACGTGAGTGAAAGAGGCTTTGTTGCGAAATAGAAAGCCGACTCTAGATTTGATTTTGGATTGGAGATGTTTGATATGAGTCTGGAAGGAGAGTTTGCAGTCTAGCCAGACACCTAGGTACTTATAGATGTCCACATAGTCTAGGTCGGAACCATCCAGGGTGGTGATGCTAGTCGGGCGTGCGGGTGCAGGCAGCGAACAGTTGAAAAGCATGCATTTGGTTTTATTAGCGTTTAAGAGCAGTTGGAGGCCACGGAATGAGTGTTGTATGGCATTGAAGCTCGTTTGGAGGTTAGATAGCACAGTCTCCGAGGAAGGGCCAGAAGTATACAGAATGGTGTCGTCTGCGTAGAGGTGGATCAGGGAATCGCCCGCAGGAAGAGCAACATCATTAATATATACAGAGAAAAGAGTTGGCCCGAGAATTGAACCCTGTGTTACCCCCATAGAGACTGCCAGAGGACCAGATAACATGCCCTCCGATTTTATACACTGAACTCTGTCTGCAAAGTAGTTGGTGAACCAGGCAAGGCAGTCATTAGAAAAACCGAGGCTACTGAGTCTGCCGATAAGAATATGGTGATTGACAGAGTCGAAAGCCTTGGCCAGGTCGATGAAGATGGCAGTACTGTACTGCACAGGACTGTCTTTTATCGATGGCGCTTATGATATCGTTTAGTACCTTGAGCGTGGCTGAGGTGCACCCGTGACCGGCTCGGAAACCGGATTGCACAGCGGAGAAGCTATGGTGGTATTCGAGATGGTCAGTGATCTGTTTGTTGACTTGGCTTTTGAAGACCTTAGATATGCAGGGCAGGATGGATATAGGTCTGTAACAGTTTGAGTCCAGGGTGTCTCCCCCTTTGAAGAGGGTGATGACCGCGGCAGCTTTCCAATCCTTGGGGAACTCAGATGATACGAAGAAGAGGTTGAACAGGCTGGTAATAGGGGTTGCGACAATGGCGGTGGACAGTTTCAGAAATAGAGGGTCCAGATTGTCAAGCCCAGATGATTTGTATGGGTCCAGGTTTTGCAGCTCTTTCAGAACATCTGCTATCTGGATTTGGGTAAAGGAGAAGCTGGGGAGGCGTGGGCGAGTAGCTGCGGGGGGGAGCGGAGCTGTTGGCCGAGGTTGGAGTAGCCAGGAGGAAGGCATGGCCAGCCGTAGAGAAATGGTTGTTGAAGTTTTCGATCATCACGGATTTATCGGTGGTGACCGTGTTACCTAGCCTCAGTGCAGTGGGCAGCTGGGAGGAGGTGCTCTTGTTCTCCATGGACTTTACAGTGTCCCAGAACATTTTGGAGTTAGAGCTACAGGATGCAAATTTCTGCTTGAAAAAGCTGGCCTTTGCTTTCCTGACTGACTGTGTGTACTGGTTCCTGACTTCCCTGAACAGTTGCATATCGCTGGGACTATTCATTGCTATTGCAGTCCCCCTCAGGATGTTTTTGTGCTGGTCGAGGTCAGTCAGGTCTGGAGCGAACCAAGGGCTATATCTGTTCTTAGTTCTGCATTTTTTGAACGGAGCATGCTTATCTAAGATGGTGAGGAAGTTACTTTTAAAGGATGAACAGGGATCCTCAACTGACGGGATGAGGTCAATATCCTTCCAGGATACCCGGGCCAGGTGGATTAGAAAGGCCTGCACGCAGAAGTGTTTTAGGGAGCATTTGACAGTGATGAGGGGTGGTTTTTGACTGCGGACCCGTAGCGGATACAGGCAATGAGGCAGTGATCACTGAGATCCTGATTGAAGACAGCAGAGGTGTATTTGGAGGGCAAGTTGGTCAGGATAATGTCAATTAGGGTGCCCATGTTTACAGATTGTTGTATCTGGTGTGTTCCTTGATGATTTGTGTGAGATTGAGAGCATCTAGCTTAGATTGTAGGACTACCGTGGTGTTAAGCATATCCCAGTTTAGGTCACCTAACAGAACAAACTCTGAAGCTAGATGGGGGGGCAATCAATTCATGGTGTCCAGGGCACAACTGGGAGCTGAGGGGGGTCGGTAGCAGGCGGCAACAGTGAGAGACTTATTTCTGGAGAGATTAATTTTTTAAATTAGAAGTTCGAACTGTTTTGGCATAGACCTGGAAAGTATGACAGAACTTTGCAGGCTATCTCTGCAGTAGATTGCAACTCCTCCCCCTTTGGCAGTTCTATCTTGACGGAAAGTGTTATAATTGGGTATGGAAATCTCAGAATTTTTGGTGGCCTTCCTAAGCCAGGATTCAGACACGGCAAGGACATCAGGGTTGGCAGAGTGTGCTAAAGCAGTGAGTAAAACAAACTTAGGGAGGAGGCTTCTGATGTTGACATGCATGAAACCAAGGCTTTTTCAATCACAGAAGTCAACAAATGAGGGTGCCTGGGGACATGCAGGGCCTGGATTTACCTCCACATCACCCGAGGAACAGAGGAGGAGTAGGATGAGGGTGCGGCTAAAGGCTATCAAAACTGGTCGCCTAGAGCGTTGGGGACAAGGAATAAAAGGAGCAGATTTATGGGCGTGGTAGAATATATTCAGGGCATAATGTGCAGACAGGGGTATGGTGGGGTGCGAGTACAGCGGAGGTAAGCCCAGGCATTGGGTGATGATAAGAGGTTGTATCTCTGGACAAGCTGGTTATAATGGGTGAGGTCACCGCATGTGTGGGAGGTGGGACAAAGGAGGTATCAGAGGTGTGAGGAGTGGAACTAGGGGCTCCATTGTGAACTAAACAATGATAACTAACCTGAACAACAGTATACAAGGCATATTGATATTTGAAAGAGACATACAGCAAGGCATAAAGTAATCGCAGGTCTTGATTGGGCGAGCTTGCTAAAACAACAGGTGAGGCAACAACAGCTAGTCAGCTAACACAACAACAGCAGGTAAAATGGTGATGACTAGGCAGAGAGGGTTGGATTAACTACACACAGAGCCTGAGTTCGCGGCTGGGGCCGACAGATAAAACATAAATAAACAGAATGGAGTACCGTGATGAATGGACAGTCCAGCAGGCATCAGCTATGTAGCCAAGTGATCATAGTGTCCAGGGGGCAGCAGTAGATGTAACAGGGAAGCCGCCACTACGCTTGCACGCTGGCGACACGGCGTTTAAAGTTAGTAGCCCGGGGGTGGTAGGGGGGGTCTGCTCAGACGGAGGCCGGTTGAAGGCACAGACCAGTCAGACAAGTCGTGGTGGTGCGGCGGGGAGCCGTGTCGACAGAGAATCCAAGCCAGATGGCGAAAGAGGTATTGTAGAATTTAGTTTGCTATCACGGAGATGTGACTGGCTCACGGCTAACTGGTGCTAGCTTCGTGGCAGTGGTGTTAGCCAAGGTCCAGAGTTTACAGCAAGGATCCGGTGGAGTATTGGGCTCTAGCTGTGTATGAGTGGGGTTCGGGTGAACAGCTGAGTAGGCCGGGAGGTGGGCCTCAGGGATAGCTTCGGTACTGGGTGCAAGCTAGCTGTGAAGATCAGAAGTAGTGGTCCAGGGATTACGGCAGGAATCCGGCGTTGTTGTGGAGAGACAGTCCGATATTGGTAGACCTGCGAGTATTATCCAGGCTAAAACCAGGGCTGGCTGTGCAGAAGGTAAAAACTGCTAGCAGTGGCTAACAAAGACTAAACAGCTTGTAGCTAATTAGCTGGTTAGCTTCTGTAGGTTCTTGAAAGTATTCTAAAATTAAAAATAATAGCGATTCCGTATCACATTGGGTGAGGTAGGTTACCGGAAGGTATAATCAAATTAAAAATCGAAAAGAGATTGAAAATAAATATGGGTCCAGTGAGTGGTTGGGCTGGCTGGGGACACGGCCTGTGCTAACAAGCTAACAGTTAGAAGGCCGGGACTAAACAAGCTAGCAGTTAGCAGACCGGGGCTAAACAAGCTAGCAGTTGGTAGACCGGGGCAGGCTAGCAGTTAGCAGGCTGGGTTAGCAAGCAAGCAGATAACAGGGGCTAGAAAGTTAGCCTGTGGGGGACGTCGCGATGGGGTTAAGTCTGTTTTTGCCTCTCCATGCGGTGATGTCGATAGACCGGTCGTGGAATTGGTAGGGTTCCAAGTAGCTCTAGGTAGCTAGCAGGCCTAGCTGGTTAGCATAATGGGCCTGAGGGGCCTGTTGGAGTCCTCGGGCAGATTATGTCGGTATTCCAGTCGTAGGGGATCTGCGGGGTTCCATGCCAGTACCGGCTGTAGAAGAGGTCAGGATATTGTATGCTAAGGAGTATGCTTTGGTGGTAGCACAAGAGCTCTGGCCGGGCTAGCTTCAAGCTAAGTGGATGGAAACGCTAGCCAGGAGTAGTCATCCGGGGTTGCGGTTAACTAGTTGTGAAGATCCAGATGAAAATGTTCAGTTTGCAGTGGGAATCCGGGGATAAAAATAATAGGTCCGTTATGCTCTGGTTAGAGTCACGTTGTTCGAACTGGCGAGAGCTATTCGAACTGAGGGTTAGCTGATGACCGCTGACAATGGTTTGCTGACTGATAGCTGGTAGTTAGCTGATTAGCTTCAGCTGAGGGATTTCAGATCCAAAGTTAATATAGATACTTTAGAGAAAAAAAAGCATATCCACGCTCCATTGGGTGAGGCGGGTTGCAGGAGAGTATTTAGATGTTGAGGTTTAGCAAAATATTTTAAAAGATATGCGAAGAAAAATATGTGAAAAACGATATACACAAGGGACACGACACGACAAAGACGTCTGACTGCTACGCCATCTTGGATTGTACTCTATATATATATCTGTTTATTATACCTGCTGATACTCACTTTACAGCAGAAAGAGACAATGTGTTTTGTTTTTAGGGGTGCGACTGCTTCAAGGGTATTAAGCAAGGTTAAATTGAGTTCCTCAGTTCGGTGGTTAACTGATTTTTGTACTCTGACATCCTTGGGTAGGGGGAGGGAGTCTGGAAGGGCATCAAGGAATCTTTGGGTTGTCCAAGGATTTCTAGCATGGCTTTTGATGATCCTTGGTTGGGGTCTGAGCATTTTATTTGTTGCGATTTCAAACATAATAAAACGGTGGTCCGATAGTCCAGGATTATGAGGAAAAACATTAAGATCCACAACATTTATTCCACGGGACAAAAGTAGGTCCAACAGTAGGTCCAGAGTGTGGACTGTGGCATTGAGTAGGTCTGGAGACATGTTGGACAAAACTCATTGAGTCGATGATGGCTTCCAAAAAGCCTTTTGGAGTGGGTCTGTGGACTTTTCCATGTGAATATTAAAGTCACCAAAAATGTGAATATTATCTTCCATGACTACAAGGTCTTATAGGAATTCAGGGAACTCAGTGAGGAACGCTGTATATGGCCCAGGAGGCCTGTAAACAGTAGCTATAAAAAGTGACTGAGTAGGCTGCATAGATTTCATGACTAGAAGCTCAAAAGACGAAAACACAGTTGTTGTTTTTTTGTAAATTGAAATGTGCTATCTTTGAGTTTGCTGTCAGTTGAAAGAAGATAGATTGTCAAAAGCATCCATTCAACTTTCTTTGTAGCAAGTCAATTAAAACGTATAACATGCACTGGTTTTCAGGGGATTGCGGCATTGGATAATGTAACTTAATTCCCTGCATGATAGATACAGGCTTTATTCCTGGTTAGATCCATCACCTAATTAACGTAATGCAGTTTTAGCTGAGCAGTGGACCCGGGGTAATTATTTAAAACTAACCAGACAAATTGGAAAAAATAACCTAATCAATTGTTTAAAAATAATGGGAGCCTGCTCAAGCATCTCATAATACCAGGAAGTAAGACAATCTAAGTTTCTCCCATGGTCTCAGCCACCTACCCACCTGACAGTTGCATCACTCATCATATTTCAGAATAAGGTCAACTCAAGGAACAGCATTATAATTACCTTACTATACTTTGGTACTTTACTAAATATACAAAACATCACTCAGTAATGCCTGTACAAAGAGAGCATGCACTGTATCTTTAAACATCAGGGGGCTGTCGACATGTACCCGATGTTCAGATGTTGGAACCTCACCACCCTTTAATAGCAAACACCCATCATTCAAACCCTCCTACATCAAACCCTGTCAAGAATAAGAGATGTAGGCCTACATTTTAGTTTAAGGGCTTAATAAAATATGAAATCACCACCCCTCCCTGAGGGATAATATATTTTAGATTTACAACCTCATATTCCAACGGTCTGGTACATAGACGATATGGCGGGTTCACTCTGAAAACTCAACCTTTTGGGGAGATCAAAAATACATCAGGGCAGGAGGGAAGAGGGGGGATGAGAGGGTGTTTGGGGCCCATCCAAAAGTTGTTGCTTATACTTCTAATCAAAGCATTGTGAAAATGCATGGTTATTGAAGATCAAACCGTCTGGGCCCTGGGAGAAGTCAGAAATGGGCTGCATTGTGATGTGAATAGTCAATTATCTGAAACGGCCGTAGAGCAAGGATGATTGGTCACAGGATTACGTTGGAGATGACGAGTGTGTTTGAATTACAACCTGGACTGGAATTGTTTAGGTAATTATTGCACAGTACATCACAAAAGCTTGCGACTCTGTCATTTTGTGCATCAATGCAACTGGGCTGAATGACTTCTGCTTTAACTGCCAATGAAAAGCCTTTCATTTTTCCCATCATTCCCAAGGCTACCACAATGGTACTCTGTCACTAAATTAACTGACCACTTGTATAGCTTGTGCAAAAGCAAGCTACACCGAAACGTTTAAACATATATTCACTCATTTTCAACCACATCAGTTTGTGTTCGACACTGCTAATATGGAGCTAGGTACTTTATGGTACTGTATATGGAGCTCGGTACTGTATATGGAGCCAGGTACGGTATGCAATGTCATGTTTTCTATATTTAACCAACCAATCCAATTTTATTTTATTTGTCACATGACCCAAATACAACAGGTGTAGATTTTACTGTGAAATGATTATGAGCCCTTTCCCAATGATGCAGAGCTAAAAATAAGAAAAATTGTGATTAATTAAATAGTGATTCATCGGTGAAGGAGAAATGAATGTGTCTGACATAAATAAAATGCAAAAAAGACATTAATAGAAATGCATAATGACACAATTATCTGCAACATCAACCATAGAATATATGCTGGTAACCTTTCATTTTAAGGGGTCCTTATTACAGTGTAATGACATGTGCCATGATACTAACAAGTGCTGTAGTTAATTGTAATAACTTATAGTTACACTGTAATAGCAACATGTAATTGCAGTCTGCAATGCTTGTTACAAATGGGCAAGTTTCCACTAAATTCACCAATTTAGTGTTTCACTTCCTCTCAGCCGCATCCGATTCAGTAATAACTATCAAAATTTTGTTATCTCTTATGGACAGATGTGCTGGGTGTCTTAGATGACATAGTCTCTAATTACCTACCCGTGAATGCACACTCTTTAAAGATTTCCACTCAATGTTGTTGCTAGCACTTGCTGCAAAAACCGTACTATCTGACTTAACTTGGTTGAGTTTACAAAAACAGATTAAGTATACAGTACCCGTCAAAAGTTTGGACACACCTACTCTTTCAAGGGTTTTTCTTTATTTTTACTATTTTCTACAAAGTAGAATAATAGTGAAGACATCAAAACTATGAAATAATACATATTGAATCATGTAGTAACCAAAAAAGTGTTAAACAAATCAAAATACATTTTATATTTAAGATTCTTTAAAGTAGACAGCCTTTTCCTTGATGACAGCTTTGCACACTCTTGGCATTCTCTCAACCAGCTTCATGAGGTAGTCACCTGGAATCCATTTTAATTAACAGGTGTGCCTTGTTAAAAGCTCATTTGTGCAACTGCTTTCCTTCTTAATGCGTTTGAGCCAATCAGTTGTGTTGTGACAAGGTAGGGGTGGTATACAGAAGATAGCCCTGTTTGGTAAAAGACCAAGTGCATACTATGGCAAGAACAGCTCAAATAAGCAAAGAGAAAGGACAGTCAATCTGGAACATTTCAAGAACTTTGAAAGTTTCTTCAGGTGCATTCGCAAACACCATCAAATGCTATGATGAAACTGGTTCTCATAAGGACTGCCACAGGAAAGGAAGACCCAGCATTACCTCTGCTGCAGAGGATAAGTTCATTAGTGTGACCAGCCTCAGAAATTGCAGCCCAAATAAATGCTTCACAGAGTTCAAATAACATCTCAACATCAACTGTTCAGAGGAGACTGCGTGAGTCAGGCCTTCATGGTGGAATTTCTGCAAAGTAACCACTACTAAAGGACACCAATAAGAAGAAGAGACTTGCTTGGGCCAAGAAACACAAGCATTAGACATTAGACTGGTGGAAATCTGTCCTTTGGCCCGATGAGTCCAAATTGGAGATTTTTGGTTCCAACCGCCGTCTATTTGTGAGACGCAGAGTAGGTGAACGGATTATCTCTGCATGTGTGGTTCCCACCATGACGTATGGAGGAGGAGGTGTGATGTTGTGGTGGTGCTTTGCTGGTGACACTGTCTGTGATGTATTTAGAATTTAAGGCCCACTTAACCAGCATGGCTACCACAGCATTCTGCAGCGATATGCCATGCCACCTGGTTTGTGCTTAGTGGGATTATCATTTGTTTTTCAACAGGACAATGAACAACACACCTCCAGGCTGTGTAAAGGCTATTTGAAATACTACTTCAGATGACCTGACCTCCACAATCACCCGACCTCAAACCAATTGAGATGGTTTGGGATGAGTCAGACCGCAGAGTGAAAGCAGCCAACAAGTGCTCAGCATATATGGAAACTCCTTCAAGACTGTTGGAAAAGCATTCCAGGTGAAGCTGGTTGAGAAAATGCCGAGAGTGTGCAAAGCTGTCCAAGGCAAATCAAGGCAAAGGATGGCTACTTTGAAGAATCTGAAATATAAAATATATTTTGATTTGTTAAACACTCTTTTGGTTACTACATGATTCCATGTGTTATTTCATAGTTTTGATGTACAATGTACAATGTGGAAAATAGTACAAAATTAAGAAAAACCCTTGAATGAGTAGGTGTCTCCAAACTTTTACACTCACCAGACAGTTTATTAGGTACACCTATCAGCACCGGGTCAGACACCCCATTGCCTCCAGAACAGCCTGAATTCTTCAGGGCATGGATTGTGTAAGGTGTCGGAAACGTTTGTTGCTCAATTGGTCTCAAGAGACCTAACGTGTGTCATTCTGCACACCACTGTTGTATTGTGATTGTATTTGTCTGTTTGTGGCACACCTGTTAGTTTGAAAGACTCTTGCCATTCTCCTTCAACCTCTCTCATCAACAAGGTGTCTTCGCCCACAGGACCGCCGCTAACTGGATATTTTTTGTTTGTTTGCACCATTCTCGGACAACCCTAGACATTGTCATGCATGAAAAGTCCAGGATGGCGGACGATTCTTAGATACGGCGCGCCTGGCATTGACGATCATACCATGCTCAAAGTCATTTGGGTCACTCATTTTGCCCATTGTAATGTTCAATCAAAACAGAAACTGAAAGCCTTGATGCGTGCCTGCCTGCTCTATGTAACAAGCCACAGGGTTTGTGACTCTGTTGTAGTGATCCATTTTTGTGAACGAGGTGGTGTAGTTCAACATCATAGACTGGGGTCATCCTCATCCTCAATGACTCTATATTATTATCATCATCTTTTCTATAGTTTAGGCCTGCTACCTAGCTAGTTGTTGTGTTATCCAGATAGCAATAATAGTGTTTACTGAAACTAATACATTTGCTTGTGTTTAGCTACATTGAAACTTACTCATAGTGTGTTGACACAAGTAGCTAGCTAGATAACTAACGTTCGCATGCTGGGTGTGTTTCACGTAATACCCTTTGGGCTCCGATACCTGAAAATTAGGATCAGGGAAGATTAGACCATCGAGTCCAGCTAACGTTAGCTAGATAGTTATCTAGTGAGTAGCGACCATAGCATAGCTATTTGTCCGCTTTCGGTAGCCAGCTATTCAAGGTTAGAAAACCAGCTAGCTAGTTAGTATGATAGATAATCTAAAAAAAACTCAACAGATTGCATGGAAATTCTATTCCATAGATGGTAACTAGTCCGCTGGTCCGTACAATTGACCTTATTTTTGCGCCCAAAAAACGTAATTCTTCCAGATCAACTGTAATATCAATACCATTGTAAAGCATAATTTCTCCCCTTTTCAACAAAATCAATGACGAGTCCTTCATGATGCCCATCTCTGCATGATCCAAGAAGGCAATGAGCTCCGTCGGGTCTTTTTTTTAAATGGCGGGTGGGGAAGCGAAACCTATAGCTTGATTGTGAGAAGGAGAGATGTCTTGTGGGGAAACTGCTTTTTTTCAATCGATCTGTCCAACTTATCAACTTATCGTCTCTAAAATGTAAATAAAACACTATAAAGAGTTGATATAATGTGTCATTACATACCTATTGAAGGTTTGTGTCAAATTTGAATTGGGTTTTTAGGGCGGCGCTAAAGTGATCTTCAAAAGTAAACAGCGGTTTTGAGAGTCATGACCGCTTGCAGTGATGACGCAAAAAAATGACTAGGTATCCCCCCTTACCCTTACCCTGTCCCTGTCCCTTTCCTGTTTTTAAATGGTGAGAGAAGTGCTACACCTGGTGTAGCGAGGCTGTAAGGTAGAATTAGTTGCTTTATGCATGCTGTGTACGTTGCGCAATTACACATCATGACGTAACGTACAGCGTTGAAGCTGTCAGTTTTTTCAACTTTTCTCCAATACTATAGATTCATTGCCATGTCAATCAACGCTTGAACAGAAACGTAGTTCACACCCCAGATTTTGATGTCAACACAGTCGCTATAGTCCCATTCGTTTTCTTTGCAGCCTTGTTTGAATGTCGCAGTTGTGCACATTTGTACGGAATGGGGTTAGCGTACGTTAGCTAGATAGCCTAGTTCATAGGCCTGACTAAAACTTCAGAAAAGGTAACGTTAGCTAGCTACAGTTGAATAGCTAGCCAACACTAGGCTAGCTAGCTAACTACCTATGCAAAATTCAAAACAAATTGCATGGAAACTGACTTTCTATATCCTGTGTTGACGGTTTTGTATTGTCTATGACACTTTGTTTCTTTTGCAGCAATCTCTCGTCTGGATTTTGCACACTGACCTTCTTCTCGACCCGTTCTTTGCACACTGTCACATTTTTATTTATTTTACCTTTATTTAACTAGGCAAGTCAGTTATTAGTTTATTACAGAGTTGTGTCAATGAGGTGGTCGGTTTTCAATTGGCTAACACTTATCACATGGCTTGTGCAAGCTGAAATGTGCAGGCCCTGAAATATGGTGCGTAGGGATATATGCTTGGGATCCTATTGGAAACTTTAACATTTGTAACAAGAATAGTAACAAGCACTCATTGTCACACCTCTCTAATTACAGACTGCAATTACCATCAGTTACATGTTGTTATTACAATGTAACTACGTATTACAATTAATTACAATACTTGTTACAATGTAATTGCAGTGTTATTACATATATAATTACATTGTAATAAGGACCCCTTAAAATGTAGCGTTACCAATATGCTAACACGATAAATCATAACAAATCTGTTATTCTACGTTTTCTGAATGTAGTCAACAGCAGTGAAGTTTGCTATTAGGGCTCTCTCTGGAGACAATCCCCTGTACTTTATCAAATTGATAGTTATTGATTGAGTGCAAGATTGAGAAGTTACCATGTGACCACAAAGGTTTGTCATCCAACTCTGTCAAAATAATGATTGATAGAGAGAGCACCCTTTGGAGTCAGATACAAGAAAGTTATGATGGAAGAAAAAGTGAACTGTGAGGAAAAATAGCCCATTGGAGATCTGATCTCAATTTTATGTAGAACCTTTTGCTAGTATTTTGCTCATAAGTCATGACTTCCCAAAATACTTTTCTAGGAAAATATCACACAATTTTACCCTTGGCCTGAGCTGGACTATTTATGTGAGTTTTCTGCTGTTTCCTGTCTGGCTTCTGCAGTGAGAATAATGGTCTGATATGGTGGTACACAGTTTCTCACTTCTGAATATAGACTCTATTCTAAGTTTGGATATTTTGCCAAAACCAATCGTAACTTGAAGTTAGAGAAGTCTTGATAGAAATATATTTTTGTAGAAATTCTGAAATCCTATCATAACTCAATTTGTTTTCCTATATCGATACATGTCTGCCTCTCCATTAAGCTGTGTGTTACTAGCCCTATATTCACTCAATAAACTTTAGACAGATAGCTCCCGATGGATTATATGTAGGTGGAAACTATCCACAGGCTGTCAGTTTTGATTTTATATCTAGCACATGCAACCACTCCTGTAGACAAAATGCACACAATATTAACTGCAAAAGCCCCCCTCCCACGGTGTGTTTTAGGACCATGCAGAATCCCACGGTGTGTTTTTAACGGTGTGTTTTAGGACCATGCAGAAGCCTCCCCCTCCCACGGTGTGTTTTAGGACCATGCAGAAGCCTCCCCCTCCCACGGTGTGTTTTAGGACCATGCAGAAGCCCCCTCCCACGGTGTGTTTTAGGACCATGCAGAAGCCTCCCCCTCCCACGGTGTGTTTTAGGACCATGCAGAAGCCTCCCCCTCCCACGGTGTGTTTTAGGACCATGCAGAAGCCTCCCCCTCCCACGGTGTGTTTTAGGACCATGCAGAAGCCTCCCCCCCACGGTGTGTTTTAGGACCATGCAGAAGCCTCCCCCTCCCACGGTGTGTTTTAGGACCATGCAGAAGCCTCCCCCTCCCACGGTGTGTTTTAGGACCATGCAGAAGCCTCCCCCTCCCACGGTGTGTTTTAGGACCATGCAGAAGCCTCCCCCTCCCACGGTGTGTTTTAGGACCATGCAGAAGCCTCCCCCTCCCACGGTGTGTTTTAGGACCATGCAGAAGCCTCCCCCCCCACGGTGTGTTTTAGGACCATGCAGAAGCCTCCCCCTCCCACGGGTGTTTTAGGACCATGCAGAAGCCCCCCTCCCACGGTGTGTTTTAGGACCATGCAGAAGCCTCCCCCTCCCACGGTGTGTTTTAGGACCATGCAGAAGCCCCCCTCCCAAGGACCATGCAGAAGCCCCCCCTCCCACGGTGTGTTTTAGGACCATGCAGAAGCCCCCCCCTCCCACGGTGTGTTTTAGGACCATGCAGAAGAGGACCATGCAGAAGCCCCCCCCACGGTGTGTTTTAGGACCATGCAGAAGCCTCCCCCCTCCCACGGTGTGTTTTAGGACCATGCAGAAGCCTCCCCCCTCCCACGGTGTGTTTTAGGACCATGCAGAAGCCTCCCCCCTCCCACGGTGTGTTTTAGGACCATGCAGAAGCCCCCCCTCCCACGGTGTGTTTTAGGACCATGCAGAAGCCCCCCCCTCCCACGGTGTGTTTTAGGACCATGCAGAAGCCCCCCCTCCCACGGTGTGTTTTAGGACCATGCAGAAGCCTCCGAGCATCGAGTAGGCTGTTAATAATAAAATATAAAATAATAATAAAAATTAAAAACAATTCTGCCCCCCCCCCCCACTTCTAAAACCAAAGTTGCATCCCTTGCAAAAGCAGCCGCTAGTGTAAGAACACAACCAGTGACTAAACAGTTTGTGAACAGTGTTTTGGCATGTCAACATATTTGCCATTGACACATTATAAATCAAACTAATATTGTATTAATAGTTGCTTCATAATAGAGACCAGAATGGAGTCTATGAGCTTCGACTCTAGTTTTACTCTAGTAAACTATCAATTCATTGAACCAGGGCCAGACAATACTGTTGGACTCTAGCATCTGTCTGCTACCAACACATGAGAATCATGTTCCCTGCCCTTTACTCCTACAAAACATGCCTGCCTGCATCCCATCTGCCTGTTCCACCTTTATCCTCACAACATGAGCCCAAACCATGAGGGAAGAGAGGGATGGACTATTTTCTCCTTGGAAGTACCAATTTGAAGGTCACAGAGGCTTTCCCCACTACTGTCCCTGTTTGTGGGCTAAATGAGTGCTGGCCCACGTCAGCTTTTAGAGCCCATTATCCGAAGGGAGAGGGGAGGGAATAGGGCTTCCCGTTGCTGTCTACCAGCCCTGGCTTCTCTCTGGCAGAGAACGAAGAATACCTTCTCAGTGGCAAAAAAAAATCCTTGCCTGCTTTATGCGTCATTGACATGCAGAGTTACATCCAGCACAGAAACCGTTATTCCCTGCAACATTATTAATTCAGAAAGTCAGTTCCCGGCTTTAAATCAGGATTCCAAAACAATGTGCCAACTATCGAAGGGGAAACATGATTGAGATGTAGCACTGACAGGGTCATAAGAATCATCCCAATTTGCATTAATCAGCTCTGAGTCCACCAATTACTGAGATTTACTAAAATGATTGAGTCCACATCTCTTTACCGAATCCTCCAGTAAGAGCTGTCGGTGCCCACCTAGGAGAAGTCATGGCTGCCTGGTTTGATCTCTGGGTGAAATGAGACAGGGGCTATATGAATTCACAGCAACATGACACAGTAAAGTCCCAAATCAGAACAGATGCATGGTGTCCTCTCCTTTATACAACAGGAAAAAGAGAATGTTCCAGAAAATCCCAGCCCAACTAAGCAAACGATCAAGAGGATGTACTCTGGCAGTGTATGATGAATACATTATGACTATTAGCTAACTAACTACATATGCCAGGCTGTCCCAAGAGTCCAGGATATTTAAAAGAATCCCAACATACGTAGAAAGATTCCATCCTCATGGAAGCTTGGTGTTTGTTACCTTCCCCAGTTTCTGTGTTGTTTTGGATTTGTATGTGTGTATTTCAGGAAATGGCTTCTCGAAGTCTAAAGCAGCTGATTGGTCGGCCCCATTGCAGATTGGCACTCTGACTCCGCCCTCTCGTCAAGGGATGCAGCTGTCTTCAATTACAAACTCCTTCTGCAGCTGGATAAAAGCCAGTGTTCCTTTGTCAGGAGAAGAGAGAGCTTCTTTGTATGGCATGTGTTTCGGTGTGGGTCTGTATAATTTGTTGTAAAGTATTTTGTAGCTGGTCCTGCAGAGGTATGTTTATGTCAAAAGGACTGTGTTTTTGATTTGAAAATGCTCACTTTACATTAGTAACTGTTCCATTTTTGTTCCGCAAAGGGGAAGGCACTTTGGGAGTGTTTAGGCAAGAGACCTGCAGGCATACATACACATGTAGTATGTACTCTGTCTATGCAAACTAGGTAAGACCCGGGTGGACCACCCCCTGTATTTTGGTTAGCGTGCCAGGTGGTGTAACTACCCATCCGGGAGCGTTGTCATCAACTACAGTAATTAGCATAACGCAACAGACAAAAAACGGACAAATCTTTTCGCTATATAGTGAAATTAAATAACTTAAATCATTTACCTTTGCGCTTCGGATGTTTTCACTCACGAGACTCCCAGTAAGATAGGAAATTTTCCTTTTTTCCAAAAATATTATTTTTGTAGCCGAAATAACTCCGTTAGTTCTTCACGTTTGGCTGAGAATTCGACCGGAAATTGCAGTCACGACAACGCCGAAAAATATTCCAAATTAGCTCCATAATATCGACAGAAACATGGCAAACATAGTTTATAATCAATCCTCAAGGTGTTTTTCAAATATCTAATCAATAATATATCCACCGGGACAGCTGTATTTTCAGTAAGACCGGGAGGAAAAATAGCTACCTGTCTATTACGCAAGAATTACTCAGAGAGCTCATTCTTCAACATAAAGGCGTGAAACTACGTCAAAATGCTGTAGACACCTTGGGGAATACGTAGAAAAAGGAATCTGGTTGATTATCCCATTCACTGCTCAATAGGGACGCATCGGAACGCAGAGCTTTCAAAACATGAGTCACTTCCTGATTGGATTTTTCTCAGGCTTTCGTCTGCAATATCAGTTCTGTTATACTCACACAATATTTTTACAGTTTTGGAAACTTTTGAGTTTTCTATCCTAAGCTGTCAATTATATGCATATTCTAGCATCTTGTCCTGACAAAATAGCCCATTTTACTTTGGGTACGTTATTTTTCCAAAAATTAAAATAGTGCCCCCTAGTTACAACAGGTTTTAAGAGTAAGTAGGAGAGGGGCTCTAACTTTTACTTTATTTCCTTTGGTTCCGTCCAGCCCCTTTTCCCCAAATTACCGTGTGAAGGAAGAATAAATTCCCTGTCAACGGTAATATTCTCTGCCTCTGTCATCCTTATCCAGACCTACAGTCACATACCTCTATCACTCCACGGGAGTTGCATGTAGCAGGGAGTTACGTGTAGAAGGGTGTTGCGTTTCCTCCTCCCAGAGGCGTCCGTAACACTTGGCAAAGCCACTTTTAATCCAGCCTGGTCACACCTGACACAGATAACCAAGGTGACTATGTAGTGTGTATGTATATTTTTATTAATTCCATTCATCAGATTCATAAAATATATTTATAGTTATTTTTAAAGGCCCACTGGTAATCTGATGGCCTGTAAAATAGATAATGTGATAAACAAATGAGTATTGCATATTAAATCTACTGAATAATATATCATATAGCCTCAGAAATAGTGACAAATTATTGTTTAACATTCATGGATGTAAAGGCCCGTTTAAGAGTTCAGAAATGTCCGCTGCTGCATTTTTCCATGTGTCCCGAGTGGACACCTTGGCTCTGTGGATCCTGGCCATGGAGAGAACCATAAGTACAATTTCCTTCAATGTGAGCAGCCATTGTTGCAATGGTAACTGATGCGATGGAATCCACCTTCGTACAAATCATTTTCTTAGCAACTGTGGTTCCTGCCAACCACACTCTGTTCACGCAAATCAGAGTCATCACAAAGCAACATCACTACTGGATCTAACGGCAATATTTTATCTATAAGTACAGAGATTACATTTGTGGAAAGTCAACAGAATTCAACCACCCCTGGGCATTTCATGCTGAAAGTACCAAGGTCCCCTGTGGTGCAGAACTAACTTAATAGTGATGGACTAATACCCATGTGATGTCTTTTTTGAGGTGTTAGATTTTCACTTAAGAAATAATTGGTGATTGGGGTTTCTAGACTATGTAGTATTTCTGACTTCCAGTATGAGGGAATATCAAAGTCCCTATTCCCAGCTTCCAGGCACATGCACAGATAGGGCTCTACCTGTGCAGAACACAGTCTCTGAAGTGCCCTTTTCTGTTGTGATATAATTGAACCCACTGCCCACAAGTTGTCATTAAATTCTAATCTATGCTTCAGAACCAAAAAGTACCACGTATTGATTGTTGACCAATGACCAGTCATCCGCATTGGCGCCCAAAGGTGGGTGTTCATGTCCAGATGACCAGAAATAACTTGTTTAATTTCCTCCAGTTTTGCCTGGAAAAAGCAGAGTAGATCTATGTTTATCATCCATATAAAATAGTTTATTAATTTACTACTGACTCATCTTTGCCAGAACTACAGGCTTACCTTGTGATTTGATTTACATTTTTCATATTTCAGATAGGCCTGTTTGGGTGGCTATTGGCTATGTAAGTATGTCTAAGCTAAGCAGCTGTAACATCTCACTGCCTTTTAATATTACGGGATGACGATGTAACATGTTCTAGAGGATTTATTACAATATTTGTGCTGAGAACAACGCTACCCGGCTGGCAACAAGCACTCTGCAGGAAGGCTGCCCTCCAAAGTGATGGTGAGGTGCAGACAGAACATGCTTTCCATCCAATCCTACAACCTCTGCTACAATTAGGCCATATGATTCTGCTTCCTCTGGACTCCAGAGATGTGACGTGATATATCCCTAGTTGATATTGGCTGCTAACGTGAATGTCTTTCAGGTGAAAAACACAGTTTATTTCTGTTGCTTATCACCATTTATGGCTGTAATGACATGATACATTTGCGCAGCGATTGTGCACACATGTTAGCTTGTGCACTGGTGCAAGTTTGGTACCACTCCTTTTTGGGGGTTGCGGGTCAAAAAGTTTGAAAACCACTGGGATACATGACCGTGGAAACAAATGGAGTTGGTTGGATATACAGTGGTAATGGTAGACTGATCTTCAGAACAGGGCTACCCGGTTGGCTAATCTTCAGGACAGGGCTACCCGGTTGGCTAATCTTCAGGACAGGGCTACCCGGCTGGCTAATCTTCAGGACAGGGCTACCCGGCTGGCTAATCTTCAGGACAGGGCTACCCGGCTGGCTAATCTTCAGGACAGGGCTACCCGGCTGGCTAATCTTCAGGACAGGGCGACCCGGCTGGCTAATCTTTTATTTGGACTGAAATTGTGTTTCACTCTTCTTGTAATAATTGCTCAATCTGTGACCGCTGTTGCAGGAAAAACATTTTGAGGTGACCCTTTTTTTTTGTTGGAGCACATAAGTTCTGTGCACGGCCCTGCCAGCTCCATTTAGAGTGCATGAGAAGCCTGGTATCTTGTTGTGGTCTCTGACTCATGTAGCTCTGCTGCTATTGGCTTGGAAATGTCTCCCAGGAAGGCACAGGTCAAATTGTACATGAGACTCCTGACCACTACCCTGGCCTCTCAAACATGGACCTGCCCCTGAGGATCAACAACCCTCAGCTCCTCTCTCTCTGACACTACCAGGGATAAACAGAGATTCATAACACCATAGTGAGGAGGAACTATGAATGTATAGAAGACGATAAAGTATGTTAAAATGTGGAGGTTTTCCGCATGCTTCAATGAAGTTGTAACACTGTTCTTTGTAAGCATTATGGTGAGGATTTTTTTTAAATATCCATTGCAGAGTTTGAGTTAAATGGCTATGACTAAAAGGTTAAGACATGGCTCAGTTAAGAGACAGAATTCTGTGCCCCGGCTGTAACCCACTACTCTTTGGATAGCAGGCATTGCCTCCAAGGTTTGAGGTTGCCTCCTGTCTTCTGGACGGCTGAAGCTGGAATTCCCTCATGGATCTAACCTCGTCTTACTTGGCCTGCGGTATAAGACGTACTGCCACATGAGCGTTAGTTATGGATCACTTCTGGGTTGGAAAAGCCCTACTGCAGCCAGCATACACTGGCCTGTTCTGTCAATGTTATTGAGTCAGGGTGGTAAATGTCTTCTTCCTCCTTTTGGCCCAGCAGCACTCAATTCCCTCTCTAAGTGCCATGTCAATGAAAGCCTTTGCGCTGAATGCCCACCCAAAAAAAGAACAAATGGTTTTGTTCGCCCAAGGCTTTTGTGTCTAGGAGGATGCCACTCAGCAGGCTGGGAAGTTCCAGGCCACAGTCTTTTTATCTTGCTTCTGCCCCTGGCATTGACACAAGTTTATTTATATGGGCAATATCAAATATACTCTGACTTATACAGTGTCCCACCAAAAGAAATTGGATGAATAGAACGGCCGTCCCCATTCAAGACATTGATGGCATAATGGGTGGACTGGCAGCCATTTTGAATGTACCCATGAGCTTACCAGTCAAATTGCCAGGGTTAGCGCTTCCAAGCCTGTTCTATTCATTCATTTCTGTGGTCTCACCCAGACTGATGGTAATGCAAGGCATTTCAGCAATATGCCTGCCTGTTGAGATATTTAATAAACATATAATGACTACAAATCAAGTGAATCTCTTCATGTGTTCTTCAACTTGCCACTCTCACACATTCTTGAAATATATTTGTGATTGTATGTAAATCAGAATGCAGTCAAAACGACCAAAAAATTGGAGGGGTTGCTCCTTTCGTGTTCATTTTACTTTCTGGAGTATGCTGTGCTACCATATTTAGAATTCTCTTTATTCACTTTACCATGTGTGTGGCTGAATGCTGGAGAAATGGACATGAGCAGCATGCAGATATCCCTTGCTGAGTTGAAACCGTATGGGAGAGGTTATCTGTCTTACTCTATTGTTTCAACAGAAATGTAATAGTTATCTGTCAGTTCTCCTAATGGCGTGTCAACGAGCACAAACAGGCTGAAAAGTGGGGCTGCTATGGGGCCAAAAACACTGGTGCAGGTGCCAAAGTACTTAGCTACAATTAGCCATATTGGGGCTGTATTTTACAGGGCAGCTGAACTCAAAAAACTACTTCTCAGGTTGAAAATGGCCTTTGTGGCATCAATATTAGTCAGAAACATTGATTCTAGGTAACAGCAAGATGACGCCTACAGAGATGGTCGCCTCGCTTTGAGTTCTTAGGAAACTATGCAGTATTTGTTTTTTTATGTGTTATTTCTTACATTGTCAGACCAGAAAATCCTAAGTGTTATTATATACAGCCGGGAAGAAATATTGGAACTTTTGGATATAAGAGCGATGTCAACTTTCCAACATTATGACCAGGAATACAACTTCACCGAAGCTGATCCTTTGTTCGGACTACCACCCAGGACAGTGGATTTAATCACAGAAACCGACCCAAAACAACATCGCCGTAGAAGAGGCAGACGGAGCGGCCTCCTGGTCAGGCTTCGTAGGTGTGCACACCACCCACCTCTCCCGAGGATACTACTCGCCATTGTCCAGTCTCTTGACAACAAGGTAGATGAAATTAGAGCAAGGGTTGCCTTCCAGAGAGACATCAGAGATTGTAACATTCTCTGTTTCACAGAAACATGGCTCTCTCAGGATATGTTGTCGGTCGGTTCAGCCACCGTGCTTCTTCATACGTCGCGCTGACAGAGATTAACACCTCTCTGGAAGAGGGCGGGAGTGTTTCCTTCATGACCTATGACCTATCATAACATACAGGAACTCAAGTCCTTCTTCTCAACCGACCTAGAATTACTTTACAATCAAATGCTGGCCCAAGAGAATTCTCGTCAGTTATCATCACAGCTGTGTATATCTCGTCTCGACCCTGCCCTGTGCAACTGGGTTCTGGACTTCCTGACGGGCCGCCCCCAGGTGGTGAGGGTAGGTAAGAACATCTCCACCCCGCTGATCCTCAACACTGGGGCCCCACAAGGGTGCGTTCTGAGCCCTCTCCTGTACTCCCTGTTCACCCACGACTGCGTGGCCATGTACGCCTCCAACTCAATCATCAAGTTTGCGGATGACACTACAGTGGTAGGCTTGATTACCAACAACGATGAGATGGCCTACAGGGAGGAGGTGAGAGCCCTCGGAGTGAGGTGTCAGGAAAATAACCTCACACTCAACATCAACAAAACAAAGGAGATGATTGTGGACTTCAGGAAACAGCAGAGGGAGCACACCCCTATCCACATCGACGGGACAGTAGTGGAGAGGGTAGTAAGTTTTAAGTTCCTCTGCGTACACATCACGGACAAACTGAATTGGTCCACCCACACAGACAGTGTTGTGAAGAAGGTGCAGCAGTGCCTCTTCAACCTCAGGCGGCTTGTCACCAAAAGTACTCACAAACCTCTACAGACGCACAATAGAGAGCATCCTGTCGGACTGTATCACCGCCTGGTACGACAACTGCTCCGCCCACAATCGTAAGGCTCTCCAGAGGGTAGTGAGGTCTGCACAACGCATCACCGGGGGCAAACTACCTGCCCTCCAGGACACCTACACCACCCGATGTCACAGGGAGGCCACAAAAATCATCAAGGACAACAACCTCCTGAGCCATTGCCTGTTCACCCCGCTATCATCCAGAAGGCGAGGTCAGTACAGGTGCATCAAAGCAGGGACTGAGAGACTGAAAAACAGCTTCTATCTCAAGGCCATCAGACTGTTAAACAGCCACCATTAACATTGAGTGGTTGCTGCCAACATACTGACTCAACTCCAGCCACTTTAATAATGGAAATCGATGTAAAAAATGTATCACAAGCCACATTAAACAATGCCACTTAATATAATGTTTACATACCCAACATTACTCATCTCATATGAATTGGTATATACTGTACTCTATATCATCTACTGCATCTTTATGTAATACATGTATCACTAGCCACTTTAAACTATGCCACTTTGTTTACATACCCTACATTACTCATCTCATATTTATATACACTACTCGATATCTTATTTGTTTATGAGAAGCAGAAAAGCCTCAGGCCAAATCGATGAGTTCAGCCGCACTTTAGCAAAAGGACAAGTCATCACGTTCGTACTTACATTTACATTACATTTAAGTCATTTAGCAGACGCTCTTATCCTTATCAGTAATGAGAATGTTCCCTGCTGAACAGACCTCTATTTCTGGTCATTTCGACAGTCATGTTGGGTAGGTCTTTATCTTCATTCAACCAAAGTACATTGCTCCCTTCGGCTGTAGGATTGCCTGCTTGGCCAGATACCCCTGCATCCTTACACTCACCACAAAGGATTTGTCATCACATTCACTTGATTTGTCATCACATCCATTTGATTTCGGTCCGATTCAGTATATGTTCTCTACAGCCAGGTCACAGGGGAGTTCCTCAGCCAAAAAATTAAATTACAAAAAGATTCTCCCATGCTCATCGGGTAGGCTTGTCTACCGAACAATGTAGATATAATAATAGCTTATCCCCATGTAGCAATGGTGACCTTTCTCAAAGTCCTTTTGAAAAGCTATTTATGTAGGGGAGAGTGGGGTAACTCCTGCTCTCACCTACCCGCCTGGGGCTCAATCTACCAAACATCGGCTGGAGTGGATCTGGAAAATATTCAACACATACTTTCCATCTGACATTAATTCCACAAACAAAAGTAATCAAGCTTTGACATCAGTCCTATTTATTTTAGTTTCTTTCTCAGGTAGTTTTCAGCTGAATGTGCCATTTAGATATAATTGGATGCATCTGAATCAGAAAAAGAGAGAAACCTAGACGGTGATGGTTGCTATAATGACAATCACAGATGATGTGTTTATGAGATTGAAATATGGTGACCTTTGGTATATTGTATTTTATGGAAATTCAAAACTTAGCAGCAAAAAAAGCAAGTTGAAGTTGAAGCTATTTATAGACCACCCGGTATGTTCCACCATGATTACTATTGAAACAACAGGCCACATCTACTTCAATAACCCTCCTATCTGAGGGGTAGCAGTCAGTCAGACCCCCGTTGATTCCAGGAATGAAAGAAAATGAGTATCCTTCTCCTCCTGACATCACAGCAACATGCACACACTCTGATCTTGGTGTTCACCAAAGGAGAGAAGACATTCTCAAAGAACAGGCCCCGAGAAATAAGGCTCTGTAACCAACCACTCTCTCTTGTTTTAGTTATCTGAATGTTCCTCTGTAATGGGGTCTCAGCTACAGATACAGCAGGAATAAGAATAAGAGAGAGGGCTGGAGAAAGCAACTATTCCTGCTTTTCTGATAAGTGGCACAAAATACTGTCTTCATTAGGCTTTAATGGGTGAGATAGGATGACTGTTCTGAAGTGTGTGTGTGTGTGTGTGTGTGTGTGTGTGTGTGTGTGTGTATGTGTCAGCGTTCATTTTTACCCCAGCTATTTTAGATTTAGTCTTAGTCCTAGACTTTCTGACTAAAATACCATTTAGTCTTAGTCCCAAATTAGTCATTTCATCATTCTTAGTTTTAGTTATGACTTGTTTAAGTTTTAGTCACAGTCATTTTAGTCAGTGCATTTTTCCCCATGAAATAATACACTTTTGCCTTTAAATTCCATCATGTGCACATTCAGATAGCGTTGTCCAACTAGGCCTACTATCTCTCGTATAGCTGGCACATTGCTATTGTGGCAGATTGTAACCTATGCCAGCCAAGATTTACTATATACAGTTGAAGTCGGAAGTGCATACACTTAGGTTGGCGTCATTAAAACACGTTTTTCAACCACTCCACAAATTTCTAGTTAGTAAACTATAGTTTTGGCAAGTCGGTTAGGACATCTACTTTGTGCATGACAAGTAATTTTTCCAACAATTCTTTACAGACATATTATTTCACTTATAATTCACTATATCACAATTCCAGTGGGTCAGAAGTTTACATACAGTAAGTAGACTGTGCCTTTAAACAGCTTGGAAAATTCCACAAAATTATGTCAGGGCTTTAGAAGCTTCTAATAGGCTAATTTACATCATTTGAGTCAATTTGATGTGTACCTGTGGATGTATTTCAAGGCCTACCTTCAAACTCAGTGCCTCTTTGCTTGACATCATGGGAAAATCAAAAGAAATCAGCCAATACTTCAGGTTCATCCTTGGTTCATCCTTGGGAGCAATCAGGTTCATCCTTGGGAGCAATTTCCATATGCCTGAAGGTACCACGTTCATCTGTACAAACAATAGTACTCAAGTATAAACACCATGGGACCACGCAGCCGTCATACCACTCAGGAAGGAGATGCGTTCGGTCTCCTAGAGATTAACGTACTTTGGTGTGAAAAGTGCAAATCAATCCCAAAACAACAGCAAAGGACCTTGTCAAGACGCTGGAGGAAACAGGTACAAAAGTATCTATATTCACAGTAAAACAAGTCCTATATTGACATAACCTGAAAGGCCGCTCTGCAAGGAAGAAGCCACTGCTCCAAAACCACCTGCACATGGGGACAAAGATCGTACTTTTTGGAGAAATGTCCTCTGGTCTGATGAAATAAAAATAGATCTGTTTGGCCATAATGACCACCGTTATGTTTGGAGGAAAAAGGGGGAGGCTTGCAAGCCGAAGAACACCATCCCAAACACAGGGGTGGCAGCATCATGTTGTGGGGGTGCTTTGCTGCAGGAGGGACTGGTGAACTTCACAAAATAGATGGCATCATGAGGTAGGAAAATTATGTGGATATATTGAAGCAACATCTCAAGACATCAGTCAGGAAGTTGAAGCTTTGTTGCAAATGGGTCTTCCAAATGAACGATGATCCGAAGCATACTTCCAAAGTTGTGCTAAAATGGCTTAAAGACAACATTGGCAAGGTATTGGAGTGGCCATCACAAAGCCCCTCCCTCGGTCCTATAGAAAATTTTGGGCAGTTAAACCAGCTCTGTCAGGAGGAATGAGCCAAAATTCACCCAATTTATTGTGGGAAGCTTGTGGAAGGCTCCCCAAAACATTGGACCCAAGTTCAACAATTTGAAGGAAATGCTACCAAATACTAATTGAGTGTATGTAAACTTCTGACCCACTGGGAATGTGATGAAAGAAATAAAAGCTGAAATAAATCATGCTCTCTACTATTATTCTGACATTTCACATTCTTAAAATAAAGTGGTGATCCTAACTGACCTAAGACAGGTAATTGTTACCAGGATTAAATGTCAAGAATTGTGAAAAACTGAGTTTAAATGTATTTTGCTAAGATGTATGTAAACTTCCGACTTCAACTGTAGGCTACAAAGCCTTGGCTATAGGTTAAACAATTTAGACATACAGCCATTTTCTTCCCATCCTAACATTAGGATGGGGGTAAATTACAGTGATTTCCTTAAAAAGGGGAGAATCTGAACTTTCCAACAATTCCAGCAATACTACGGCAATCCTTATATTCAGCAAATAGCATGAATATTTCCCGTCTGGAAAAAACAACCGCCCTCTCATTTGCAGACTGTGAGAGCGGCAACACCGATAACAGAGCGCATGGGAAAATGTGATTAAAGCAAAATAGATAAAAGAAAGAGAGGGTGAACACTATTATTTCTAGTTTATTTAACGAGGCAAGTCAATTAAGAACAAATTATTTTTTTCAATGACAGCCTAGGAACAGTGGGTTAACTGCCTGTTCAGGGGCAGAACAACAGATTTGTACTTTGTCAGCTCGGCAATTTGAACTTGCAACTTTTCAGTTACTAGGCCAACGCTCTAGCCACTAGGCTACCCTGCCGCCCCAGTTTAGGTTAGTTACAATTGATGTGTCCTGACTTCCCATCAGTTCAAAAGTTTGACTGACCACCCGGGAGCTTTGTGTGAGAGCTGGGCAAATCGGCTCAATCAGAACACACAACTGAAAGACGTTAATTCTGCATATGAGAGGATTGCGTTGAATATGATGCAAAGCCATGGATGCTTATTTTTTTTTATTTTTTTATTTTACCTTTATTTTACTAGGCAAGTCAGTTAAGAACAAATTCTTATTTTCAATGACGGCCTAGGAACAGTGGGTTAACTGCCTGTTCAAGGGCAGAACGAAAGATTTGTACCTTGTCAGCTCGGGGATTCGTACTTGCAACCTTTCGGTTACTAGTCAAACACTCTAACCACTAGGCTACCCTGCCGCCCCATGATTGGACAAAACAGATTAGTCCATTAGTCTCATGTGAAATTCTTGTCTTGTCACGTTTACGTAAACTAAAATTACACTGTTTTTTTCATGCCATTATTTGAAGTCTTCTTGGTTATGACGCTACAAGCTTGGCACGCCTGTATTTGGGGGGGTGCTCCCCATCCAAGCCGATAGAGCTTCGGCCCAAGCGTTGCTGCACAGCTATTTTCAGGTTTCTCCAGAGATATTCCATCGGGTTCAAATCCGGGCTTTTGTGGGCCACTCAAGGACATTCGGAAACATGTCCCAAAGACACTCCTGCACTGTCTTGGCTGTGTGATTAGGGTTGTTGTCCTGTTGGAAGGTGAAACTTTGCTCCAGTCCTGAAAGCTCTGGAGCAAGTTTTATCAAGGATCTCTCTGTACTTTGCTCCGTTCATCTTTCCCTTGATCCTGACTAGCCTCTCAGGCCCGGCCAGTGAAAAATATCCCCACAGCATGAAGCTGCCACCACCACGCTTCATCTTAGGGATGGTGCCAGGTTTCCTCCAAATGTGACATTTGGCATTAATAAGGCCAAAGAGTTCTATCTTTGTTTCATCAGACCAGAGAATATTGTTTCTCATAGTCTGAGAGTCTTTAGGTGCCTTTTGGCAAGCTCCAAGCGGGTTGTTATGTGAATTTTACTGAGGAGTGGCTTCCATCTGGGCACTCTACCATAAAGGCCTGATTGGTGGTGGTACAGAGATGTTTGTCCTTCTGGAAGGTTTTCCCATCTCCAAAGAGGAACTCTGGAGCTCTATCGGAGTGACCATCAGGTTCTTGGTCACCTCCCTTCTCCCCCATTGCTAAGCTCTTGGAAGTGTCTTGGTGGTTCCAAACTTCTTCCATTTAAGAATGATGTAGGCCACTGTGTTCTTGGGGACCTCAATGCTGCAGAAATTGTTTGGTACCCTTCCCCAGATCTGTGTCTCGACACAATCCTGTCTCGGAGCTATACAGACAATTCCTTCAACCTCATTGATTGCTTTTTGCTCTAACATACGCTGTCAACTGTGGGACCTTATATAGACAGGTGTGAGACTTTCCAAATCATGTCCAATCAATTGAATTTACCACAGGTGGACTCCAATCAAGTTGTAGAAACATCTCAATGATGACCAATGGAAACAGGACTCACCTGAGCTAAATTTCAAGTCTCATAGCAAAGGGTCTGAATACATACAGTATGTAAATAAGGTAGTTCTGCGTTTTCTGCATAAATGTCTAAAAACCTGGTTTGCTTTGTCGTTTTGGGGTATTTTGTGTAGACTGATGAGGAAAAACATATTTAATCAATTTTAAAATAAGGCTGTAAGGTAACAAAACGTGGGAAATGTCATGGGGTCAGAATACTTTCCGAATGCACTGTAAATGCACACGTGTGTGTATGACTGAACATACTCCAACACTTGACGTCTGACACTCTGCCACACACCAAGTTTGTTGCCAACATGTGGCCCGCACTCCAGAGCCCTGTCTTTCTGTCTTACAATTGGTATTCACACTCATCCATTCATGTGTATAGTTAGCTCTCTGCCAGGGCTGCATTTTTAATAGTAATGACTTGTTCCCCTGTCCCTCCCGTGCATTGGGTTATTTACAACTGCTTTCGGATTCACCATGGCCCTCTAGCATTCCACTTCATTCAATCTGACTCATAGTAGCTTTCAAACACAGAGAAGCAGGCAGAGAGGCCTATCGTCTATTTCTGTGTTTCTTTTGTTTCTCCGTTGTACTGATGTAACTGGTTTCGTGGATTGAATGATGACATTTATTAGACTATTTTATAAATCATACATAAGGGTGCTCCAGCCGGTGACGCCTCCACGTACAATTTAAGGAAATCATCAAGTAAAACACAGTAAAGTTTAAAAGCTTATTTCCATTGTGGTCATTTTGTAAGGAGGATGCAGCAAGGTTATGGGGCAATTGTAGTGGCAACAGACAATGGTAGACAAAATTATTGTTTGTTTCATAAAATAGCCAAAGAGTACAGTTCTATTTCGAATAAACAACTATGGACATGTATATCTCCCTTGTCTCATATACCCTTAAAATATAAAACAGTTCATCCCTAATATATACAATATAACCATAATATGATACACAATTGGCAGCATATAACTCACTTTTGAGACATGCTACTATTTAGCCATTTTTGGGGTGAGAACTTGAAACTACCAATTGAAGGTATGAGTTTCCAATTATTTGGAAGACTACACCAAAGAATGGCATCTGAGGACAAAAATGCTTCTTTCCTCATACCACTATTAAATCTAAAAGGAACAATGTCAGTTTTACTCCTTCTGGTGGAATAGTTATGCTTATCCCGGACCAAGTTAAAGTATTTACAGTGGGGCAAAAAAGTATTCAGTCAGCCACCAATTGTTTAAGTTCTCCCACTTCAAATGATGAGAGAGGCCTGTAATTCTCATCATAGGTACACTTCAACAATGACAGACAAAATGAGAAAAAAAAATCCAGAAAATCACATTGTAGGATAATGAATTTATTTGCAAATTATGGTGGAAAATAAGTATTTGGTCACCTACAAACCAGCAGGATTTCTGGCTCACACAGACCTGTAACTTCTTCTTTAAGAGGCTCCTCTGTCCTCCACTCGTTACCTGTATTAATGGCACCTGTTTGAACTTGTTATCAGTATAAAAGACACCTGTCCACAACCTCAAACAGTCACACTCCAAACTCCACTATGACCAAGACCAAAGAGCTGTCAAAGGACACCAGAAACAAAATTGTAGACCTGCACCAGCCTGGGAAGAGTGAATCTGCAATAGGTATGCAGCTTGGTTTGAAGAAATCAACTGTGGGAGCAGTTATTAGGAAATGGAAGACATACAAGACCACTGATAATCTCCCTCGATCTGGGGCTCCACGCAAGATCTCACCCCGTGGGGTCAAAATTATCACAAGAACGGTGAGCAAAAATCACAGAACCACACGGGGGGACCTAGTGAATGACCTGCAGAGAGCTGGGACCAAAGTAACAAAGCCTACCATCATTAACATACTACGCCGCCAGGGACTCAAATCCTGCAGTGCCAGACGTGTCCCCCTGCTTAAGCCAGTACATGTCCAGGCCCGTCTGAAGTTTGCTAGAGAGCATTTGGATGATCCAGAAGAAGATTGGGAGAATGTCATATGGTCAGATGAAACCAAAATATAACTTTTTGGTAAAAACTCAACTCGTCGTGTTTGGAGGACAAAGGATGCTGATTTGCATCCAAAGAACACCATACCTACTGTGAAGCATGGGGGTGGAAGCATCATGCTTTGGGGCTGTTTTTCTGCAAAGGGACCAGGACAACTGATCCGTGTAAAGGAAAGAATGAATGGGGCCATGTATCGTGAGATTTTGAGTGAAAACCTCCTTCCATCAGCAAGGGCATTGAAGATGAAACGTTGCTGGGTCTTTCAGCATGACAATGATCCCAAACACACTGCCCGGGCAACGAAGGAGTGGCTTCGTAAGAAGCATTTCAAGGTCTTGGAGTGGCCTAGCCAGTCTCCAGATCTCAACCCCATGGAAAATCTTTGGAGGGAGTTGAAAGTCTGTGTTGCCCAGCAACAGCCCCAAAGCATCACTGCTCTAGAGGAGATCTGCATGGAAGAATGGGCCAAAATAGTCTGTCATAATTGACGTGTACCTATGATGAAAATTACAGGCCTCTCTCATAATTTTAAGTGGGAGAACTTGCACAATTGGTGGCTGACTAAATACTTTTTTGCCCCACTGTACATAGGTCCTTGGGGACCATACTGTGGACAAGCTTATGAACAAGACACAATGTAATCTGAGAGACTCTCTCCTCCACTTTGAGCCATCTGGGGCTATCAAAGTAGGAATGGTCAAGATGAGTATGTACTGGAATTTTAAGAATAGTCCTGAATAATTTGTTCCAAGATGTCTGCTGTTTATTTTTTATGATCTTGGGGGCACTATTGTACCAGGAAGAGCAAATATAGTCAAAGTGGCACTGAACTAGAGCCCCTGCCAATGCTACCACTGCATTCTTATCCAGATACTTGGAGGTTCTTGCTAGAAACCTAATTTTATGGTCCAATTTGGAGATAACATCTGACAGGGAGAGCATGGCATAAAAAGTTATCTAGCACACATCCAAGATAATTAACATTCTTTTTCTGTGATTACTAAGTCACCTACAACCACCTTAAAATCAGAGGATTTCTTCAGTCTCACTTTGGGCCAGAAAAAATTGAATCTGTTTTTCCAAGGTGAAGTGACAGCTTATTGTCATATAGCCATTTACTGACATTCAGAAGTTCAGCACTGAGGTCTTTCTCAACCACTGTCTTTGTGGGATACCAACTGTGCAAAATCATCGGCATAGAGGAAAAGGTCACTTGTACAGCCAGATTTCAGATCATTTACAGTTGTCATGACCTTGGCCTGGGAGTAGGTTTATGACAGTCATAAATACCTCTTCCCCCCTTTTCCTCTCTCTACCCAACTGATGTTGCATTTGCAAACCCCTTGGTTAACATAAAGATTCTGGGAACATCAGAAGGTGGGGGGAAATTAACTATATTCTGGTAATCCGACCAATTGAACATATGAGGTGGTACTTAATGAATATGATGTCAGTGCGGTTGTCATCTGAGACATTCTCATCAATGATAAGATGACAAACTTTACAGTGGAAAGTCTACAAATCAGAGTTATCGGATTCACATGGAATTGTTGTTCAATTTAAATGTCTGAATATGAAATTATTCGTGATGGGATGAAATGTGATTTTAGCTTCTAAAATGTGAGATTTGGGTTTTCATAAGGTAGGGCTCTGCTCAATCTGTGGCCCGCCCCTGTGAAGGGACATGGGCTATAAAACTTTTCAAACACGCCCTCCTCTCCCTTCCTGTATACAGCCTTGACGACAACCTCCTGTTCCGAGGATGTGAGGACGACGGTCCGATGTCAGAATGGTTCAGATAATAACTACAGAACGAATCCAACATCAGCGTGAGCTTTGGTTGCAAATAGTATGAACTTTGAACTCTTATTCACTACAGAAGTGATACCTCCTAGCCGTTGAGTTGGCAACAGCAGCTGCAAACGAGGGGTAGGAAGGAACAGACAGAGTATCCCGTCTATCACACATCGACGTTACCAATTGACCACCAGAGACATTCTTCAAAGGGCAAAGGACTAGGTTTGGCAACACGGCCTTCCATCTACCAACAACCTACTGAAGCGCAGCTCAGAGTAAATATTTATTACATTTTCCTTTTCCAAATGGGCGGTAATTTAGAATGCATAAGATACTGTATTTACGATAGCACAGATTCTTCCTTTGTTACTCAGTCTTCCTGCTCTTTCACTCAAACCCAGACCCTTTTCTTTGCTGTAACAAGCTATCATATCTGTTCCTCCCGCTAGGGGCGTTTTCCTTTATGATGTAATATGTAATCAAGTTATGATTAATTATGTGTATGTGTAATTTTGTGTGATTAGTTAGGTATTTAGTAAATAAATAATTAAACCCAATTTTGTATTGCTAGTTCAACTTGTTAGCCAGGGTTTGTGAAGATAACCAAGAATTTACAACTTTCAGATGAGACTGAATTAAGGTGACGATTAATATTGACTGCTATTGATGTAAAATATTACTAGGTCTTTAAGAGTTTATTCAGGAGATAACAGCTCTATAAATATTATTTTGTGGTGCTCCGACTCTCTAGTTAATTACATTTACATGATTAGCTCAATCAGGTAATATCAATTTCGGATACATTATTTTATAGAATTGCATGTCATATCACTTAATCCGGCATAGCCAAAGACACGGCACAGTACTGTGCAAAGGTTTTAGGCAGGTGTGAAAAAATGCTGTAAAGTATGAATGCTTTCAAAAATAGACGTGTTAATAGATTAGATGAATTAACAAAATGCAAAGTGAGTAAACAGAGGAAAAATCAACATCAAATCAATATTTGGTTTGACCACCCTTTGCCTTCAAAACAGTATCAGCTGTTCAAACCAGCATTCTTCTAGGTACACTTGCACACAGTTTGAAGGAACTCGGCAGATAGATTGGCCCAAAAATCTTGGAGAACTCACCGCAGTTCTTTTGTGGATTTAGGCAGCCTCAGGTGCTTCTCTCTCTTCATGTAATCCCAGACAGACATGATGATGTTGAGATCAAGGCTCTGTGGGGGCCATACCATCACTTCCAGGACTCCTTGTTCTTCTTGACGCTGAAGATAGTTCTTAATGACATTCGCTGTATGTTTGGGGTTGTTGTCATGCTGCAGAATACATTTGGGGCCAATCAGATGCCTCCCTGATGGTATTGCATGATGGATAAGTATCTGCATGTACTTCTCAGCATTGAGGAGACCATTAATTCTGACCAAATCTTCAACTCCATTTTCAGAAATGCAGACCCAAACTTGCAAGGAACCTCCACCATGCTTCACTGTTGACAGCAGACACTCATTCATGTACCGCTCTCCAGCCCTTTGGCAAACAAACTGCCTTCTGCTACATTCAAATATTTGACTCATCAGTCCAGAGCACCTGCTGCCAATTTTCTGCACCCCAGTTCCCGTGTTTTCGTGCATAGTTGAGTTGCTTGGCCTTGTTTCCACGTTGGAGGTATGGCTTTTTGTCCGCAAGTCTTCCATGAAGGCCACTTCTGACCAGACTTTTCAGGACAGTAGATGGGTGTACCAGGGTCCCACTGTTTTCTGACAATTCTGAGCTGATGGCACTGCTGGACATCTTCAGTGTGTGAAGGGAAGTAAACATGATGTCTTTCATCTGCTGCAGTAAGTTTCCTTGGCCGACCACTGCGTTTACGGTCCTCAACATTGCCTGTTTCTTTGTGCTTCTTCAAAAGAGCTTAAACAGCACATCTGGAAACCCCTGTCTTCCTTGAAATGTCTACCTAGGACAGACCTTGCTGATGCAGTATAACTACCTTGTGTCTTGTTGCTGTGATCAGTCTTGCCGTGGTGTATGACTTTTGACAGTAAACTGTCTTCAGCAACCTCACCTTGTTAGCTGAGTTTGGCTGTTCCTCACCCAGTTTTATTCCTCCTACACAGCTGTTTGTGTTTCAGTTAATGATTGTGTTTCAATCTACATATTGCATTGATGATCATTAGCATCTGTTTGGTATAATTGTTTAATCATACACCTGACTATATGCCTACAAAATCCCGGACTTTGTGCAAGTGTGCCTACAAGAATTCATGCACTTTTGAAGGCAAAGGGTGGTCACACCAAATATGGATTTGATTTTTCTTCTGTTCACTCACTTTGCATTTTGTTAATTTATAAATATGATCAATTAACATGTCTATTTTTTGAAAGCATTCTTACTTTACAGCATTTTTTCACACCTGCCTAAAACTTTTTCACAGTACTGTATATACAACAGAAAGAAAATTGGACCCAGTATACTCCCTTGAGGTACCCTGCAGTTCAAGATTTTGGGTTTAGACAGGGTACCATCCACATTCACCATCTGTTTTCTTTCTTGCAGATAAGAGCTAGCCCATTATACTGTTAAGTTGTTAAAGCCCATGGCTCTTAGTTTGATTAACAGAATCTCAAGATCCACTGTATCAAATGCCTTGTGGAGATACTATTCTTAAACATTATAGTTATCATGAGCTGGCTATGGATATTAACAGTATAGAGGAATATTCCAGCTTGTAGGATTGGGGGTTATGAATTATGTGCTGCACATTTACAAAAACCCTGCTTTCAAACAAAATGTCTACTTATGAAGAGATGTAGAGAGGATGTAGTACAACCAGCCCCAAAATGCATCAGACATGTTTTTAGTCCTCAGAGAGAGAGAGAGAGAGAGAAGAGAGAGAGAGAGAGAATGGTCCAGTGAATGGTCTTGTGCTCAGCTTATTCACAGATTGTATTGTTCTGTTCCCTGGCAACCTGATCTAGAATCATGTCTGTCTGATATGCGTAATGTTGGAAGGATTCTCACAATATCACCTAGAGAACTGACTTGGCAGTCAGAGGATTCTGGCTAAGTATCTGCATCAAAAAGAGATCTACAGAATTCTACACACACATGCACACATACATGCAAATAAAATTAAAAATAAGTTATAAAATGAAGAAATGTGTGAAAAGAAATTTCGATAAGATAGGGATACAGATGTAGGATCTTAATTTGATTACCCTGTTGGCAGTAAATATTAAACTTCTGTATTTGAGATTTTAAAATGCCTCTGAAGTTTGTAATTTCCGACTTGACTTTCCCTTACGAAAAATGTATCAACCCCAACAAAAATGTCCATTCAATACAATCCACATAATAATTCACATTTCATGTTGCTACCAGATTATTTTCCTTCTCTAGCAAACTGTCTCAAATGAAGATGCTACATCTGTCCTGACCCCTATTTACCTTTTGCTTGCACTTTAAAATAATTACTATGCCCAAGTTACCAGTTTGTTTACACACATCTAAGGAGAAACTGATTAACAAATGTTCAGTGTTTCTTCAAGCTGAAAATACGTTTGTTGTTACTTATGTAATTGCCTAACAAGGAAGATTTAGGTTTTTAATTAGCAATTGGGAAAATGGAGGATAGGTGTTCCTACACAGAACAAATGTTTTTGTCAAAAAAAGTAATCAGTGCTCATAAGTAGATCTGAGTCCTAATCAATTCTCAGGGCTTAATTTGAGTGACATGCAGGATTAGTTGATTGTAAGGGTAGCAGAATAGGAGCAGGTAGTGTACCTGGATGTGACAGTTGGAAGCAGTGTCTTCATCCCAAATGGCACCCTATTTTTCTACATGCGGATGTAGGATTTTAATTTGATCACCCTGTTGCAGGAGAACATTCCTGCATTGAGGAAATGTAAAATGTGTAGTGTATTTGAATTTTTAAAGGGCTTCTGAAGTTTGTAATTTCCACTTTGACATTTCAGACTTGATTGTCCCTTACAGAAAACTGATCAACTCCTACAAAAACCAAATAATAATTCACATTTCCTGTTGCTGCAGCATTATTTTCCTTCGATAGCAAATTGACTCAAATTAAGATCCTACATCTGTAATGCACTACGTTTGACCAGAGCCCTAATGGTCATTACCAAAAGTTGACTGCACCCCTCACATTTTCTACTGACTTTTCCTCTTATAGAATATTAGTTCAAAACTATTGTGGAGATCCTGCACCTAAATATAAACAGTACCGGCACCTATTTCAGTCCAAGTCAAGCACTGGTCATTAGGTTACACGTGTGGAGAGAGATGGATGAGATCATTGATAGGTGTCAAGCTATCCCCCTGCGGGAGAAAAACCAATTCCCGAACAATAAATACTTCAGAGAGGGTCAATAGCTTCAGATGATGTCACTTCCCCTTTGTGTCAAACTCTAATCTCTATCCATTCCAGTGCTGCCACCAGCCACCCTACTCAATGGCTTGGCTGTAGTTGTGAAATACAGTACATTGCTGAGTTTTCACATTATATGAAAGAGGCTTTGACCACAACCTAAATATCGGTTACCCAGAAGTACAATTATCTTGCAAAAGTTTGTAATTTCCTGTTTTACTTCTTTTACCTTTGTGCAAAAGAAGGAAGCAAAGACTCCTTCCTCGAAAACTGAAAACTCGGCCAAACCCATTCCGCTAATTTCACCTTTGTTTATCATGGCCAAAGCATACATTTTTGTTTTCATACATTTTTACAATACAGACAATTTTGGTGTTGTAGCTGTGGAAACTAGTAAAAACCATTTAAAATCTGCACACTGACTTGAAAATCACTGCATCAGTTTAGGCACCGCCTTTGCCCAATCCTGATTCGTCCAAATAATCAACAACAAAAATCCCAAACCAGGAACTACTGCTGCTCATAATCACATTATTATACTTGGCCTTGAAAGATTCTCACCGTTTCATCTGTCCATGAGGATCTGACCACGCGAGATGAAACCATTAATAACTTCAGGGTCTGAAGATGATTGGGGATTGATCTTAAAGATCTGACAGCCAATCTGAGAAGCGCAACCAATCAGCCACCGCAAAGATTTACTTTGTTCCCAACCCATACCCAATAATACAGGGATCACTCTTGCACGTTGTCTCTCAGTAATAGATTTTGGAAGTGCCTGTAATGTCAAATGAATGGCATACAAAGCCATGGCCTTTATCGAAGAAGCATTTTCATAGTAAAGCAAAATTGCCACAGCCAGCGCTGTGCTGTGTTTTCATGATAAAGACCCACATTTACTAGTGGAAGATTTGCCAAGCAAGTCATCTTTACACCTGAAAGCACACAACAAATGAACGAACCAAAAATGGATGACATTGTCGGTTATTAAAATGGACGATCTGATTCCTGCTTAGACAATGGAATTGAAAAAGGAAACTGTTGAAGAGTTGTGATGTTCCACCTTTGAGAGGGAGGTGGCAGAGCTCCAATGAGTCTTAATATCTAGTGTGTTTTTAACACTTCACTACCTCTTCTCATTTAAAAACCCTAGATAACTCCTGAGTGGGGACTCTTATGGTTAGAGCGTTTCTGAAAGACTTTACTTAATCATTGTCCATTGCAAATTATTTCCCAATTACCTTGTCAGAGAAATATGGAGCACAAAAGCAGCACATCTGACCACTTCAAAGGGTGATTCTCCTAATAATGTCTCTTTTGATGGACTAATTATAGTTTGGTTTTATAAGAAAGCCGTCTCTCCTGTAATAATATTGGTATCTTCAAACTATCAGTCTTTTTAATAATGTGGATCTTCCTGATTAATATGTCCAATGTTCCTTCTCACGCTCTGATGCATTAAACCAGGTTTGGCTGTTTCATTTAAAACGGAGCACCTGCATTATATTGATAGACTCCATGAAAAATGTAACGGTCGTAGGGAGCAAATTGAAGCGTTTTATTCACTTAAACTGTATTAAACTCCATGGCAACAGGTATATTAAGAGGTGGAACTACTCCTTTCACTCCTCTGTTCTGACAAAGACAGCCAGGCCAGGCATCAATCTTGGGAGCTCACCACCAACCTTGTAGAAATCTTAGTGTTGATTCATGGCCGGCTACCAACAGGCCTCGACTTAAATACTCCTGAAGGGTAATGTTAATGGAAGGGAGAGGGGTCGCCATATTTTTCATGTCAGAGAGTGTATTTTCTCGTCAGCTCTTTATGTTTTATAATTTACTGCAAATGCGTTTGGAAATCTCATAAACTGTTACTTAAATTCAGTCTACTGTTGTTCTTGGGACTTCTCCAGATAATGAGTCACCCACAAGTAGAAGCTGTGGCAAATATTATATTTATGGTCCAATACCGGTCAGTGGTGAAGCAACCAGTCACCTTTTAAATGAAAGAAATGTGTTAGAGTTCATGAGAGAAACTCCAGTAAGCGATATCTTTATAAACCTCTTACTTTGACCCCCACTGCTCAAAGGTAACATCTATATTTCATGTGTATTGCTTCACTCACCTTCAATATCGTCTGAATGATTGTGTATTTTGCAGTGCTTTCTTCCAATTCCTTGGAACCATTATTGTTTTTCCCAGGCCAGCCAACTATGGCCAAGTGTCTGTATAATCATTTTTCTTCTTGAAAACTTTCAGCACTGCCCAAACTTTCCATCAAAGTCACTGGAAAAACAAGCACTGCAGAAATTACTTGGTCAAATATTTGCAGAGGGAAAATAGTTATAGAACATCATTATTTTACATTAAAATGCAGGACCTTTCTAAGGTATGGTAGTGTGTGAATTGAATAACAACCTGGACTCAGGAGTAGACGCATCACAGTACATGCAAATTTGACTCCCTCCATTTAATATGATATGTTACGTTTCATATGGTGTGAATTAATATGTTACGAATTCCAATTTGTTCCGGCTAACGTTATATAGGTGGCTGAGTGGCTAGCGTTAGCTAGGCTAGGGATTAGGTTTAGAGATCAAAGTTAGATTTAGGGGTTAAGGTTAGGAGTTAGGGTTGGGGTTAGGGGTTAATGTTTAGGGTTAAGGTTAGGGTTAGTTTGAGTTAAGGTTAGGGGTTAAGGTTAGGGTTAAGGGAAGGGTTAGCTAACATGCTAAGTAGTTGCAAGTAGCTTAAAAGTAGTAAGTAGTTGCAAGTTGCTAATTAACTAAAATGTTAAAGTTGTTTGTGATGTGTTTTGAACAAGCAACCTTTGGGTTGCTAGTCATTCTAGTTATATGCACACCCGTCCCCCCCTCGCCTTTCATTTTGGCTTAAACAACCATATGTAACCATTATATAACCTTATGTAACCAAATGTAATCTTATATAACCATACCAAATGTAACATATCATAATAATTGGATGGCACAAATGTATGTTTACTATGTTACGTCTAGTCTTCGAGGCCAGGCTGTGAATAGAGGACAAGGGTTTTTTTAAAGATTGACCTTTTCCAGGCAGACCGTTTTTCAGCATTTTGGCAGCCTTGCCCCCCTACCACTCCATGGTGTTGATGTTGGATCGATGCACGGTCTTTGAAACAGGATGTTTTTATCTCCTCTTGAAAGCGGTTACAGTGGGGAACAGGTGATTGAAGAAGGGTCCCTAGTGACCTCATACGTCCCCCTACCAAACCAGTCTTGGTCTTGAAGGTAGAAGGTGACAGCCACCTAACAATGTTCAGTCCCCCAAGAGATGCTGCAATATACTTCCATACACAGAAGTTACATACTGTAATACAGACAGTATACACATTGTAGTATTGTTCAACACAGTGAAGTGATGGGGGTGGAGTGTGGGGGTGGAGGGGTGTGGGTTGAGGGGGTGGATGGGGGTGTGTAGAGGTTTCAGTATGAATGGTGTGTAGGAGTGTGAGGGTGGATGGGGGTCAATAGGGACTGATGGGTTCCTCTACAAGAAGGACATAAGAAATGGGGTCGCTATTTATATGTGTGTAACTTACTTCAACCTCATTTGTCAAATTCACTTAATCCATTCTCCCTGTATCCCATTTTCCTCAATCCCTGTTTTTCTCAGACTGTCACTCATTCTCTCTTCACTCTCTTCCATCCGTTAACTCTTCCCTTCTCCCCCTCTCCCTGAAAGCCCATTATCTTTAAAGATAGGGGCCATTATGCACCAGACAATGCAATCAGTTGATTAAATGCTGCTTCGACCTCCCGCTCCAATCAGTCACAGGAGGGAGAGCTCACTGTCTCTGTGTCCAGTCCATCATGTGGGCCAGGACATCCCCCACTGCACTGCCTCAGCCACTGTGGACTCCACAAACCCCGTCATGTGACTTCGGTTTGTACCTTATCCACCAGAGGTCCCAGTGCTGACAGATGAACACAACATGTGTCTTCTAACTTCTACAATATTAGTAGTTTTTTTTTCCCTAGAGAGCCTGTGTCATTGAAAATCCCCTGAAAGCCCAATCGAAGGTGATAGTCATTCACAGAGAGAAAGATACTGCATACATTTTGCATGTGAAGACTTCTAGCTGTAGGATGTTTAGAGAGAGCAGAGCCTGACGGAGAAACAGGCCCAATGATCTCTTCCCGTAAGCTACCCAGGCAACAGCATCTTGCTGGAAATGTGAAATGTGATGGCTGCTCTTAGCCCAAGGATTGAGATGAATGGTGGTTCTGACACCACCTCTTTTATGCCAAGGGCATGCATGCATATGTTGTCTTTGATAACTTAAAATATTAGAGCCTGAGGTGGATTTATTTGCACAGAAGTATGGTACACAAACATGCATAATTCATGGAATGGACAACAAGGGATTTATAATATTGGTTTACCGATGCTGTATAACTAATGAAGGCACAGGGATTTGGGTGTTTCTATCTGTGTCTTGGCACAGACAAGGTCGGGAAGTCTATGAGATCTGTGATAATCTGCCATTAGCTATATTTGCCTCCCAAACGGCTCTATAACCAGGTGAGAAGAAACACCCTTGAGACATGGTGGAGGTGACCACTACAGTAGTAACGTTTAAAACAAGTGACCCAATACCATATTATTAGCCAATACAACATCTGTTAGACTCCTTATGGGGTTTTGAATAAGCCACTGCCTGAAATACTAACACACCATATCTCCTTTCAGATCTCATTCACACAGCAATACTCACTCATTTGGAATGAGCTACTACATTTAGCAACCACTAGGAAGCTGCTCAAGGGCACCTCAACAGATTTTTCACCTTTTGGCTCAGGGATTTGAACCAGTGACCTTTTGGTTACTGTTCCAACACTCTAACCACTAGGCTACTCCCCTCAGCTGCCTGGCCTCACCATGCCCACTCAGTAGCAGCAGCTATACCTGGAGAAGAGCAGCTCAGATTCTCCATCCCAGCAGCCTGTAGAATGGGAACTCTTGTGTGTTGCTGCTTTACTGGAAGCAGACCAGTGAATCTGTCACATCATTTAGAGGACCGGGGCCAACAGCGCTTTAATTTGCCGTGACCAATAACCATCCATCTGTGTGGTAGTTGTCACGGGAAGGCGTTTCCGTGGCGATCCCGCTATTATCTCGGCGCTCAATACTCATCTCATAAATGGTTTAATTTCCCCCCAGAGGGAGATTGAAATGGAATGTGCTCTGTGGGCATCCCCATTGATTTTCATCCATTTTTTTTCCGACTGCAAAAAAGGAGAGAGATCCAGAATGGGGGGGAAACAGGGTCTCTACTGCCAGCAGAAGGCATTATTACAAACAGTCATTATGTTACCTGTTATGATGAGGACCTATCGTGAGCAATAACAAACAACAGTGGGTCTGTAGGGTTTACAGACATCCACAAGTGTGATGGTTCAGTTTGACTAAAGTGCCCTCTAGTGGTTTGGCTGTGTTACCATGCTGCAGCCGAGCTGCCTGATTTCCAGGGAGTGACACTCCGCTCCCTCTGAGCTTGTATGTACTGCAAAGCACGAATCCTATGGACCATCTAGCCAGAGGTGGCACCACAGGTCCCAGAGTAGTGTGCCGACAAATTTTCTGGGGCCCGTAGTTTTTCCTGACCTGGTAAACTAACCAGGTAAAACTCTGGACTTAATACAGTGACGTGATTAGTCTGTTTTTAAAAAATGTTTAATATGGGCTATGATGATACCAGTTTTTATAATCAAGTCACATGGTTTTCAAAAAAACTCCTGGAAAAACTCCTGGCCTTAATGGATGAAAACCCAGTCAAAATGCAGCAACCTTATGAATTATATTTTAAAGAAGGACTAAGTGAGTTTCCTATATGCAGACACAGAGAAAGCAACATGATTGGACAATAAAACTCACAGGGCTGAGCTTGCTTTATGTAGGTTTGCATCATGTAGTCCTGCCCTATGCAACTTTATAAGCCTAAATAAAAATGTCAGCTATTGTTTTATTGATTCATTCCAGTTAATCATTTTGGATTGAAAAAGTCTAGGTAGCCTAGTGAGCCTATGTTTGAATTTAAACCAAATTTGATCTCATTCACATTTTCTCACAAACAAATGGACTATAAATACACAACGTTAGCCTCTTGCAAATGTTTTCAGGGGAAATGGAAAGACAGCTTGGGATGCATCTCCCGCTTTTAGTTAACAAGGCAACACTTAACTCCTCCTCCACATTTACTAGATAGGTTGAACAGTGCAGAAGAGAACCTCCCCCGACAGGTTTTTTCTTTTGTTGAGACCAGTATATAGGGGGATCTAGTTTCAGGCTTTTCTTTTATGCCTGCAACGTTAAGTTACTGCATCTTTTACCTTGGCCAGAGGGACAGGGCGCATATCGCTGTATGTAGCTGCTGTTGTTAGTAGCCTACAGTTGATCAGACTGAATTTGTTTATTGTTTTCATGGAATACATCATGTCAGATGGTTAGTGTCTAGGTGTATAAGCTGCTACAGTTATGGGTCTAGGTGAATAGGCTACTACATTTATGGAAGAGTTTTTGCGTGTGTCTGTAGGGAGTGATGTATTATCATGTTTGGTAAATAGGTACCGGAGGAAAGTGAATCTGATTGGTGAAGACATGCAAAGAGCCTGCAGCAGCACTTCGATGTGAAGGACAGAGAAATTGTGTGCGAATTGACAAACAATGAGGCAAATTGGTTAATTGTCCTTATTTTTAACACTTTGCATCGATATGTTTTATTCAACCAAGTCAAACGTGGTGTGGTGCTGCCACACCTGATTGAAAAGTGCTGTGGCAAATGTCGCCTCGCCACACATTTTCCGGCGGCCATGCATCCAGCTTCAATAACGTCTGACTATAACTACAGGATAGCCATGCCTTTCCCCTCCCACTGCTGCAGTAAATGCTGTTTTCTGCAGAATTTGAGACCTCTAAAATATTTTCTAGATTTTCGGGCCCCCCTCCTCAGAGGCCCTTCATCCAATAAGCACGGAGTTGAGCAAGCATAATGTTGAACATTATTGGCGGCTATAATGACCACCGTCTCTGAAGCCCAGACATGGTGGGCAGTAAATCTGACTTTATTGTCTATTATGTTAATGTTGCCTGTGTTGAACAGACGTCAGCCCTGAGTTTAACCATGAGGAGGCCAGGTTTATTGTCTGAGAAGGCAGTGGTTGTGGGTACTCTGTGCTCCCCATGGTGCACTGGGACTGGCACTGCAATACCCCTGGCCTCTTTTCAGTCTTTTTACCCTTTTCTCCTGTTAGGTAAGAACCTAGCTGCCCCAGAATGCAACATTAGAAAGCAGCCCAGAAGTCATTTTTAGTGTCTTTGTCTCAACACAAGACAAATCCTCTCCAACCGAGACCTCAAACTGTCTGGTCTGTAAGTTAACCCATATTTTATGAGCTGGACGCTGGATGCCGGACACCGTAAGATGATTCCTACACTGCACCAGTTCCTGTGAGACACTGTGAAAATAATTCAGACCTTGTTTTTTACAGGAAGGGCCATCAATATTGTTTCTGTGGACACGCTGACAATTCCTAGTTGAATTAATGAACCTGAAGTTGTGAGGCCACTTCTAATGACAATCGACAGACAGTGTCTCAGTAGACAGGACTCTGTTTCTCATGCATTTGTTGGGTCAGTTAGAGTCTCGTTGGAATGAGTTGGAGGGAAAAGTACACTCTGGAGTCAATGAACCGCTCTTCTCTCTTCTCTGAGTTCTGTGACCTGGTAATGAACCCAATGACAATGGCGGTAAACAACTAGGTCTGTCTGGTGCCAAGCATTCTGAATGAGGACCACAACATGCTCTGGCTGGCTAAAGACGAGGAGGAAGAGGAGGAAGAGGAGGAGGATGAAGGCAAGCGAGCACAAACACCCGACTCTGTGAGGGTCCATGATCCCACACTCCTAGTCAACTACAAAGCCTCAGAGAGATGGGCATCAGTCCAGCTGTGTACACCCCCCATCCATCCATCCCTCCCTTCATCACCTCAAATCTCCTTCCATCACTCTCACTTCATCTCTCCCCCTCTCAATTTTCGATTTCAATTTAAGGGCTTTATTGGCATGGGAAATATATGTTTACATTGCCAATGCAAGTGAAATAGATAATAATCCAAAGTTAAATAAATAATAAAACAATGTACACTAAACATTAAACTTACACAAGTTCCAAAAGACTAAAGACATTTCAAATGTCATATTATGTATATAGGAACAAACAGTGTTGGATACAGTGTTGGAATGTTGGAATGATTTGCAATTAGTCAAAGTATAAAAGGAAAAAATAAATAAACATACATATGGATTGTATTTACAATGGTGTTTGTTCTTCACTGGTTGCCATTTTCTTGTGGCAACAGGGTCACAAATCTAGCTGCTGTGATGCCACACTGTGGTATTTCACCCAATAGATATGGGAGTTTATCAAAATTGGATATGTTTTCAAATTCTTTGTGGGTCTGTGTAATCTGAGGGAAATATGTATCTCTAATATGGTCATACATTTGGCAGGAGGTTAAGAAGTGCAGCTCAGTTTCCACCTTATTTTGTGGGCAGTGTGCACATAGGCTGTCTTATCTTGAGAGCCAGGTCTACCTTTGGCTGTGCTCACTGAGTCTGTACATAGTCAATGATTTCTTTAATTTTGGGTCAGTCACAGTGGTCAGGTATTCTGCCACTGTGTACTCTCTGTTTAGGGACAAATAGCATTCTAGTTTGTTCTGTTTTTTGGTCAATTCTTTCCAATGTGTCAAGTAATTATCTTTTGATTTCTTGATTTGGTTGGGTCTAATTGTTTTGCTGTCCTGGGGCACTGTGGGCTCTGTTTGTGTTTGTGAACAGAGCCCCAGGACCAGCTTGCTTAATGGACTCTTCTCCAGGTGTATTTCTCTGTAGGTGATGGCTTTGTTATGGAAGGTTTGGGAAATGCTTCCTTTTAGGTGGTTGTAGAATTTAACATCTCTTTTCTGGATTTTGATAAATAGCAGGTATCGGCCTAATTCTGCTCTGCATGCATTATTTGGTATTTTACGTTGTACGCTGAGGATATTTTTGCAAAATTCTGCATGCAGAGGCTCAATTTGGTGTTTGTCCCATTTTGTGAATTCTTGGTTGGTGAGTGGATCCCAGACCTCACAAACATAAAGGGCAATGGGCTCCATAACCGACTCAAGTATTTTTAGCCAGATCCTAACTGGTATGTCAAATTTGATGTTCCTTTTGATGGCATAGAAGGCTCTTCTTGTCTTGTCTCTCAGATCATTCACAGCTTTGTGGAAGTTACCTGAGGCTCTGATGCTTAGGCCAAGTTATGTTCCGTTTTTGGTGTGCTCTAGGGCAAAGGTGACTCTCCCTCTCTCTCACTCCATATCTCCCTCCATCTCTCTCTTTCTCACTCAATCTTTCCCTCTCCCTCAATCTCTCCCCCCCCCCCCCCCCCAGGCTTCCCAGCCCAGCTGTGCTCCCCACTGACATCTCCCTCTAACTCTCTCGGGTGGTTTGTACCCCAGGTGGGTTCATGGTGGTTTGTTCCCCGGGTGGGTTCATGGTGGTTTGTTCCCAGCTGGGTTTATGGTGGTTTGTTCCCCGGGTGGGTTCATGGTGGTTTGTTCCCCGGGTGGGTTCATGGTGGTTTGTTCCCAGCTGGGTTCATGGTGGTTTGTTCCCCGGGTGGGTTCATGCTGGTTTGTTCCCAGCTGGGTTCATGCTGGTTTGTTCCCCGGGTGGGTTCATGCTGGTTTGTTCCCCGGGTGGGTTCAAGGTGGTTTGTTCCCCGGGTGGGTTCAAGGTGGTTTGTTCCCCGGGTGGGTTCATAGTGGTTTGTTCCCCGGGTGGGTTCATGCTGGTTTGTTCCCCAGGTGGGTTCATAGTGGTTTGTTTCCAGCTGGATTCATAGTGGTTTGTTCCCAGCTGGGTTCATAGTGGTTTGTTCCCCGGGTGGGTTCATGGTGGTTTGGTCCCCGGGTGGGTTCATGGTGGTTTGTTTCCAGCTGGATTCATAGTGGTTTGTTCCCAGCTGGGTTCATAGTGGTTTGTTCCCAGCTGGGTTCACAGTGGTTTGTTCAAAGCTGGGTTCATAGTGGTTTGATCCCAGCTGGGTTCATACTGGTTTGTTCCCAGCTGGGTTCATAGTGGTTTGATCCCAGTTGGGTTTATGGTGGTTTGATCCCAGTTGGGTTCATGCTGGTTTGTTTCCAGCTGGAATCATGCTGGTTTGTTCCCAGCTGGGTTCATGGTGGTTTGTTCCCAGCTGGGTAGATAGTGGTTTGTTCCCAGTTGGGTTCATGGTGGTTTGTTCCCAGTTGGGTTCATGGTGGTTTGTTCCCAGTTGGGTTCATGGTGGTTTGTTCCCAGTTGGGTTCATGCTGGTTTGTTCCCAGCTGGGATCATGCTGGTTTGTTCCCAGCTGGATTCATGGTGGTTTGTTCCCAGCTGGGTTCATGGTGGTTTGTTCCCAGCAGGGTTCATGGTGGTTTGTTCCGAGCTGGATTCATGGTGGTTTGTTCCCGGCTGGATTCATGGTGGATTGTTCTCAGCTGGGTTCATGGTCGTTTGTTCCCAGCTGGGTTCATGGTCGTTTGTTCCCAGCTGGGTTAATGTGGGTGTTGGCTCTTATCAAAGGCTCACCAAATGTGTTGTTTGGATGAGGCCTATGAGCAGAGCAGAGCATGGAAGTAGAGGGAGGGAGGAAGGAGTATCTGGGTCAGGATTTAGGTCTCCCTTGGTGAAGTGGGAAAGGGAGAGAGAGAGAGAGAGACAGGCCGAGACCCATCATGCCCCCTCCTCTTTCCCTCTCTCTTTCTGTATTTTTCATTTTATCATTGTCACCGCCAGCAAGCAAAATGTTACAATCAGACATTCATGATGAGGCAGGTTTCTACTCGTCACTGCAACGCCTCTTCCCCAAGCCGATTCTAAATAGCCTTCAATTCTGTTATCAACGTATCATTCGATAAAAATACATTTCACCAATATACATTGTTATATTTCCCCCTTAATCTTGTGTGACACAGCCTGCTGTGATTTCCTTATTAGATTGAGAAGTTACTTCCCGAAATATTGAAAAGTTGGGTGGAGAATTTATCATGAGGCAACATTTCCCCCTCCACTCTTAGTGGGTGGGGGATGGGTGGTGGGAGGGGGGTCGGACGGACGAACTGCTCGGTAATTGGATTTGAGGGAGAAAAGGGTCTTAAGCGGTGAGACATGAAATGAGGAAGGAGGATAGCCCTCATCCCTGTTGCTCTTTCTCCAGCTGCTCCCTGATAGGACAAAGCTGGTTGCTGGATGCCAAGCTCTGGGAGCCGGAGGTGGAAAGCCTCTCCTTCACAGGAGGAGAATCGGCTCAGGAGGAAAGCATTCCCGGCTGGGATGATCTAGAGGGTTTGGCAGGGGATCCAGCCCAGTCGACAAAGATGGATGATCATGGCAGCGGATTGAGGGCACAGTGAACCGGAGTGCTCCAATTCTCTCTCTCCATGGCATGCAGAATTGTGGCATGTAGCGTGAAGAACGTGCTAGGGGAATTGCTGGTAATCCTGACACAGAAGAAAGGAGCTGGACAAGGATAAAATAAGGAGACTAAGAAATGTCTCAGCATGTTGACTGGACTGGCAGGATCAGGAAATTATCCATCTGGACAGGAGACCGAGAACAGTGGCCGTCTCAGTGGAAGAGACCACGGTCAGACAGAGGACCGACAAACCAGCAGAGTTCTGTCAACTCTGTTTATGACAGTTGTTGATGAGGAAGTCGAAATCAAATTCCTTAGCACTGTCTTCAGCATGCAAATGTTTTAATGCATGTCACATACAGTTTATGCCATCAACCGAATGTTGATGCTATTTCTGCAGAAAAAAAATAATCTCTCAAGACAGAACCTAAATGTTAATGAGTGCATTATGTAAGCTTTATGACAACACATTATCAAGGAAAGTAACTGGTTACCCAGATATACAGCTGGATGAGTGTGTGTCCTCCAATGGCCAGTGTTTTTCTTTCTAGTCATTAGTGTTATAGAGCTCCATCTTTACTGATGGCTATAATTAGTGGCAGGGGGGTCATTTTGTTGTTCAAAACATCTGTGGAGACACTTCTTTTTTACATAATGTGCCATTATAATTTGTCTTCCTCTTTTAATTTTGTTTGATTAAAGTATTTGTCTCTGACAAGCTTTCCTTGATGACACATATAATGAATAATGTATTATAATTTGTGGTGAAATTAGCTGAGATTACTATGCAACGCAAAAATGTTGTAGCAACCCTAAGCTAATTGGACAGCCAGCTGTGAGCATTAGGTATTGAGTGATTCCTCACGAAACACAGACAATAAAAAACATGATTTTTTTGGGATGTTCACAAAATGTAATTCATAGAATAGTCCTTTGGAGGAAGGATTGTTGACAGATATTGTATCTAAAAGCATATTTGACAAATAATTCATCAAAGTTGCCATATTTAGGACATTTCGGCCTCACTCAGGCCATAGTGTTTCATCCGTAGGTGCAACAAATAAAAAAAATTGGTGTCATTTGATGCTATTCCGCTTGCTCTGTAATGAGTAGTATTTTGATTTCATAAACTTTTTGTACATACACTAATGAATATTGAAAACAGGTGGGTGTAATCCAGAATGCTGATTGGTTAAAACTGTATTCTAGCCGGTGTCTATTCCACAAGTTACCACCGGCTAAATCTAAAATTTCTATTTACTCTAATCCGTCTGACTGCGCTTCCACTGTCTCATCAGCCCAGCCAGGCAGTTTATGAACTTGATTTCCACTATAAAACGCATCTAGACATTATCTCACATTTCTTTTAGACTAACATTTAATTTTCTGTCTCTCTGACATTTGCAACATTGTTTCAATATTCATATTCGATCTCCAGCTGTCCCATAGTGATGAACGTTTCGGGAGTCGGAACGACAGACAGGCAGGCAGTGTTTCTCAGCCAGTCGAAATCATGAATCAGCAGTCAAACGAAACGAAGTGCAGCTAGTTTGCAGTCTTTCCAGTTTGAAGTGATTGTGTTAGCTGTGTTGTTGGCAAGCTCCTCTGGACAACAGTGTCCTGATGAGAGAGACCATTTTCTATGCCAGGCGAAGTCTTGCATCATTAGCCCATTGTTATGGAGGTATCCAAATACATTTCACTAGAAAACAGCTTAAACAAAGCTACTTTGTTGATATTCTGGTTGCACTGCTTGGTGTGACTGTAAATTAGCCATAGTTGGCTAGCTAGCAAGCAAGGTTGCATCCATACTGTAGACATAGAACAAAAAGACTGAACGACTGGGTTGCGTCCCTAGCAACTGAACCAATAGAACAAAAGACCAGCCGGCTTGGGTAGCAACCCTAGATTTGTGTTGGGACTATATCTTGTGGAAGGATGAAATTGTTGAATAAATTCATCAAAATAAAGTTCATCAAAATATGTCAACCATTTTTAAAATATTTTGGTAACCCGTTATAATGCCCTTGAAGACGGTGTTTTGAGGATATATCGGCACGGTTTGGTATTTGGTATTGTATTAGGATTCCCATAAACTGTTGCAAAAGCAGCAGCTACTCATCCTGGGGTCCACACAAAACATGAAACATGACATAAACAGAACATTAAAGGACAAGAACAGCTCATGGACAGAATGACATTGTCTCGGGCCTACACCCAGGCCAATATATCCTCCAAACACCAGCTTATCGGGCATTATCACTTAAATAAAAACATTTATTTGGCAAGTTTTTCAATATATTGTTGACGATAGTACTGTAGGGGCATATCAGATTTCCAGAGTGTGATGTGGATTTCATAAGGAATAATAAAAACCAATAAGGAATAAATAAACCAATAAACTCATCCCTGAAATACCAAACTTCTACTTCATTCTCAATCATATTACAATAATGAATCTTCAACTCAAACCATGTCCAACATGCCCAACAGGACACCATTCACTTTTTTGTAAGCCACACTGAAAAAAATATGAACACAAAATTTAAAGTTCCATGTTTTATGAGTTGAAATAAAAGATCCCAGAAATGTGCCATACGCACAAAAAGCTCATTTCTCTCAAATGTTGTGCACACATTTGTTTACATCCCTGTTCTTGAGCATTTATCCTTTGCCAAGATAATCCATTCACCTGACAGTTGTGGCATATCAAGAAGCTGATTAAACAGCATGATCATTACACAGGTGCACATTGAGCTTGGAACAATACAAGGCCAGTCACACATAACAATGCCACAGATGTCTCAAGTTGTGAAGGAGCGTGCAATTGGCACACTGAATACATGAATGTCTACCAGAGCTGTTGCCAGAGAATCGAATGTTAATTTCTCTACCATAAGCCACCTCCAACTTCGTTTTAGAGAATTTGGCAGTACGTCCAACACGGCCTCACAACCGCAGACCACTTGTAACCATGCCACATCCGGCTTCTTAACATGCAGGATTGTCTGAGACCAGCCACCCGGACAGCTGATGAAACTGTGGTTTCTGCACAAATTGTCAGACACCATCTCATGGAAGCTCATGTCTGTGCTTGTCGTCCTCACCAAGGTTTTGACCTGAATGAAGTTCGACATCGTAACTGACTTCAGCAGGCAAATGCCCACCATCGATGGCCACTGGCTTGCTGGAAAAGTGTGCTTTTCACGGATAAATTCTGGTTTCAATTGTACCGGGCAGATGGCATCATGTGTATGGCGTCATGTGGGTGAGCGGTTTGCTAATTGCAACGTTGTGAACAGAGTGCCCCATGGTGGCGGTGGGGTTATGGTATGGGCAGCCGTAAGCTACGGACAACGAACACCATTGCATTTTATCGACGGCAATTTGAATGCACAAAAAATTCCCTGGATTGTTGCATGTTGCGTTTTAATATAGCACTGAGTAGTACTCTGATATAACAGTAGGTAGTCACAGTTGTAACAGATCATTCATCCCACACGCCCACACTGGCTGGGCAGTATAATGAAGTGATGGCCGGAGTGTGTGCAGGAGAACATGACGAGTGAAGCAGCTGTCTACTTGATTAACTACATTGCCTCTACGGCCTCCCTCCCTCCCCACCACCCACTGGCCATTGAGAGACTGCCTGCCCCTTCTCGATAACCCCAGCCAGGGGACTGGAACCCACGGGAGTGACGAGTGAGACAGTAGGATCCCTCCTGAAGGGAAATAGGGGCAGAGAGGGAGGATGACTCCCAAATGGCGCTGACTATTCCATACTGTATAGTGCATATTCCCTTAGGGCCTTTGTTTTAATCTCACAACGGCTGAAGATGTAACATGCTTTTCCCAAAACACCACACAGAGAGAATGGTCGCAAAGTGTGTCGTTGGAGCATGTGTCCATACTGATAGGATTGGAAAAAACAGGGAGCGCTGCTCTGGATCAGCTTTCTCCATTCAAATCTTTCCTTAACGTTAGAAGAATTTCACAATATGACGACGGATCAGCTCCTAGAGAGATACTGTTTTACCACCTATGGCTGCAAATATTGAGCCAGCTTATTCTACTGCTTACCCAATAAAAAAATAAGCCTATTTAATAAAAATACATAATAAATTAAAAATCTCAGATTTGGCACATCATTATGCACATGTTGGGCTACACATAATGAAATATATTGAGGCACATTAAATACAGTAGCCTACAAGTAGCAAAATAGAACAAATTGTTTGAACATGAAATGTATTTCAATATTATTGAAATAGGCTTATAGCCTACGGTTTATATTTTATATTTTAATGCAGTCATTTAGGTTTTCATTTTAAGCATTCGTCGCTTGTTTGTATCAATTGCAAAGACATTGGTGTCTTTGTATTTGTAATAAACGTTGTTCTGAAGTTATCGCTGGTAACAGAGAGACGGATAAATCATGTGATTCTATGTTTAATGAAGATCTTCTGTGTATAAAGTGACGCGGGAGAGAGAAGAAAGGATCTAACGACGCACTTAGCAGTTCTACGAGTGGCCTGAGGCTGGAATAAGATTTCAAGCATTTTCAAGTGTAACGTTAAAACCTCTACGAGATCGGTGTCCCTCCACCGGGGCAGTTGAGCTAACGTGCGCTAATGTGATTAGCATGGCATTGTAAGTAACAAGAACATTTTCCAGAACATAGACATGTCTTATATGGGTAGAAAGCATCAATTATTGTTAATCTAACTGCACGGTCCAATTTACAGTAGCTATAACAGTGAAAAAATACCATGGTTTTGTTTGAGAGTGACAACCAAAAACCTTTATCACGGCAACTGAGTTGATACATTCACCTTTGAAAGTAAATAATGTACTTACATTCAGTAATCCTGCTCTGATTTGTCATTCTGAGGGTCCCAGAGATAAAATGTAGTGTTATTTTGTTTGATAAAATCTATTTTTATATTGAAATGTAGGAACTGGTTTCTACAGTTTGAACCCCTGCTGTATCTGGCTCCACACCCACCCTGCCATCTAGATGTGTGAAAGTTAGTGTATAAGCTAATGATCCATCATGTAGGACATTCCTGGGAGTATGTAAACTTAAATTGTATATTACCATATCATTTTTGTATGTTCTCTATAGTTATGTACTTGAAAATGTATCAATTGACCAATTCTGCACCAATTTGGCAACAATTCAAAGATGATGAAGAAAAAAACCTGCATGTTTTTTTGATTGTATTATTGTTTACCAGATCTAAAGTGTTATATTCACCTACATTAATTTCACATTTCCACAAACATCAAAGTGTTTGCTTTCAAATGGTATCAATAACATGCATATCCTTGCTTCAGGTCCTGAGCTACAGGCAGTCAGATTTGGATATGTCATTTTAGGTGAAAATTGAAAACAATGGTACGATCCCTTAATAACGATGGTTTTGGGAAAAGGCTTGGAGGTTTATATGAAGGTTCTAACAATTAACTTAGCCTTAAGATGTCTATTGGGAAACCGGCCCTGGTCAAAACTTGTGCACTATAATAGACACACCCTATGACAAAAGCTGAGCAGTGTTTCCTGGCACGCTGAGGCACTGTGCACTCTGAACAGCTGACCATGCAGGAACTAGGGGGAACAGAGGGGGAACCTGCTGATTTACACTGGGTGAGTTAATGAAAACATTGTCATGGCTTTTGCAAAGACGTTTCAGGGCTTGTCTGAAATGCACACTTTCTTTCCCTGAAACACACACTCCTTCCCTGAAAGACCATCTAGCTTTTTTGAGTTGAGGGAATATTAGGAAATGGAAATGCAGATGTTTGATTTAAATTGAGAATGGGGGTCTTCTGTAGCTTGCTTGGTAGAACATAGCGCTTGCAATGCCAGGATAGTGGGTTTAATTCCCGGGACCACCCATTCGTAAAATGTATGCTTGCATGACTAAGTCGCTTTGCATAAAAACTAAATGGCATATATATAACACACAATCCCTGACCTCCCTGTTTTGTACACACTCCCTTTCCATGGCCTCCCTGTTTCGTAGTGCTAGCTAACCCCCATGAGTTTTGTCTGGGCGGTACAAGTGAGGTGAAACATGGCTGGTGGTGCTACTGCTAGGCTCATGGGCTCACTTACCACAGTAAACCTTTCTATACCCCCCCCCCCTGCTTCCTCTAGCTCTGCCTCTGGGCTGCTGGGAGGCATTCACTGCTGTGGATCCAGACTAACACTAATTAACAATACACTGTCTGTGCATAGATGTGTTTAGTTCAAGACCGGGTAAAACATTACTAACCAGATGAATGTGTTGCTGTATTAAATGTATAGCCAGTGTCATGACCCAAGGTGTCATACAAAGGCTTTCCTTTGAATATAGGGGATTTGTTTTTCCATTTATCCAGAGGTGTCTAAAACTGAATTTTTTTCTTTGCCCTTTCCCGGCCATAATGGGGATAAAGCGTTACTATGGTAACCAAAGCACTCAGGTACAATTCATCATTGTGGGCCCATAGAAGCCCATTCTACTACAAAAGCAGTGAAGGTTCCAGCAAAAGAAACGCTGAGGCACGACTCATGAAATCCGTTTTAGGTAGCGAAGGCTTTTCTTTCATGGATTCAATAAATGCAATGAATTTACTGACAGTCATAAACACATGAATATCTTTCTGCATACACCTTGATATTCTCCCTGTGCCAGAGCTCTTCTGTTTTTATAGAGGAAAAGGGATTTTCCACTTCATAGCTTCTTATCTGACTCTCTCCCTTCTCCCCGTAATTATAATTAGGGAATTGATAATGCCTTCAAATGTTAATCTCTATCGTATAATCAGTGGCACTCAGGGGAGACAATGACATAAAACACCCAAAATAACAGCAGCTCTGTGAAACCGGATCTCTCCCAGATTCCCCATTCGCCATAATTACCTGAAGTTTAGCAGTGGTGGCTGGCATGGCAATCAATGCACGCCTCTGATGGGGACACGTTTAAATGGAATCGGATGAATAATGGATAGCGTTTGATATTGTGGCATGAGGACACAGGCATTTCTGAGTGCTGCAGGCTTCCCTCTCTCCTTTCTGCTGTGCAAGCAGAGCCTCGGAGTGGCACAATATATATGTATAATCTGACTTTAACAACGAACCCAGAGGAAAGAGGTCTATTATCCAAGGCTGGCTGTGGGAAATTCTCATTTTTTGGGGGGGGGGGGGTGGAAAGGGGATTGATGGGGAGATCCAATGAGTTTGGTTCATGTATCAGAGACGAGGCCTAACCTTTGAGATACCTCTGCACCTCCATGCTCCTCACTCGTTGAGTCCACTGACAGGTAGACAGAGAGATGTTGTCAGTGAGGAAGGAAGGAAAGGGACGGGTGGCGTAGAAGCAGCTGAACAAGGATTTCTACAAGGTTCAGATCAATGGAAGAGTTCGGGACCATCTTTACAGGTGGCACGGCCCCCGTCCAAGCTTTCCCTTCACCGGGGAGAAGCCCACATACAGAACACAAAGTTTGACTGAAGGGAACACTCTTTCTGAGCTCAGACTTCTATCATCTGAGGATCCTGACACGAACACCCCCAAAACATCTTAGTTAACAGACCCTGGACATAGTGATGGAGAGATATGGGTCTGTCTTGTAAGCTTCCATCATATGCTTCACTAAATGTGCCAAAAGACCCTTCACTACTGTATTTGCCAGAAAGGTTGCTTTGGGTTAGCTGTACATCCTCCAGCGCTGCTTGTTACTGAATGTGGTTCTATTTAACCAGAACTGACCATTAACTGGGTTAGTTCTCTGCTGTGTCATTCTGGAGCTCCATATAATGTGGTGGGGAATAACACACCTTGAAGCATCACACAGACTTGTAGCACCCAGTTGGACTACTTCACATTAGATATTGTGCTTGCACACATTAGTTTCATTTAGTCACTCAGTGTTTCACACATTCAGGTACTGTATCCATATAGACACTTACACACCTTGTGTTAGCAGACACATGGTGAGACCCGCAGTAGCTCTGCACATTCGGCAGTCTGGTGAGCTGATCAGTATGCTCAGTACTGCTAACACAGCTAGCTAATCATATGACGGAAGATACTGACATGTAATCACAGTGACCTTGGTGACTTGGTGACTCAGAATGTTTGGCACATGGATGATGCTTGGAGCGTTCCAGGTAGCCTCCGTCACACTGCCTCCCTGGCATGCTTATCTCACTGCTCCCGCTTGTTTGACATGGATGATGCTTGGAGCGTTCCAGGTAGCCTCCGTCACACTGCCTCCCTGGCATGCTTATCTCACTGCTCCCGCTTGTTTGACATGGATGATGCTTGGAGCGTTCCAGGTAGCCTCCGTCACACTGCCTCCCTGGCATGCTTATCTCACTGCTCCCGCTTGTTTTACATGGATGATGCTTGGAGCGTTCCAGGTAGCCTCCGTCACACTGCCTCCCTGGCATGCTTATCTCACTGCTCCCGCTTGTTTTACATGGATGATGCTTGGAGCGTTCCAGGTAGCCTCCGTCACACTGCCTCCCTGGCATGCTTATCTCACTGCTCCCGCTTGTTTTACATGGATGATGCTTGGAGCGTTCCAGGTAGCCTCCGTCACACTGCCTCCCTGGCATGCTTATCTCACTGCTCCCGCTTGTTTTACATGGATGATGCTTGGAGCGTTCCAGGTAGCCTCCGTCACACTGCCTCCCTGGCATGCTTATCTCACTGCTCCCGCTTGTTTGACATGGATGATGCTTGGAGCGTTCCAGGTAGCCTCCGTCACACTGCCTCCCTGGCATGCTTATCTCACTGCTCCCGCTTGTTTGACATGGATGATGCTTGGAGCGTTCCAGGTAGCCTCCGTCACACTGCCTCCCTGGCATGCTTATCTCACTGCTCCCGCTTGTTTTACAGGAAGCAATCAATACATTCGAAATGTCACGTAATCCATCTCCCAACAGCCCAGACTGCTAAATTGGGACGTTTAGTTTCCCACCTGAGGGGTCAACAGAGAAATCAATGTTCCAGTACAGGTAGTTGCTGCACTGTATTTTCAACAACATCAAAAGCTCGAAGATCAGAATCGTGCTCGCATTCAAAGTATTTTTTCAGATTTATTCTCAAGGTCCATACTTGGCCATTGTTCTTGTTGGAGAAGTAATCTTTTCCTCTGCAGCGACTGAAAATTAGCGGGGTTGGTTGGGTAATCCTTTATGTTACATGCCAAGAGCATTCAGAGCAGAGTCTTTCTCTCCCTGAGCGATGACACTGGCTCTATTTCCCTGGAGGAGGCGGGGGGGGGGGTTGAATGCTGGGCAGAAGCAAGCATGACTAGGGTGCTCTCCACCAATACACTGTCTATTAACGTTTTAATCAATATGGATTGAGTATGAATTTCCATTGAAATAACTGAATTCAAATGAATGCAGAAAATGCTGTCTTTGTGGCACTCGGGCTACTTTCCAACTCTAAATTAAATCAAGTGTAATTATTCACACAATGTGGAGGAAGAGTGGGCTGTGTTGGAAATGGAGGCAGCTCTGTGGCTCTTCTCAACATTGATCTACAGTATAAGACACAGTCAGTTGCCAATTGACAGAGACATTCTTTATCAACTCATTGAAACAGTGTGAGGACGAGCTGTCCTTTAAAACACACAGTACTGCAGACAATTAGGTGGCTGCGTCCATATCATGGCCCACCACTGTGAGAGATCAGACTCTTCATTACTGCAGTTTATCATTGTTTATATCCTGAAGTATGTATTTTGTATGAAAGCCCTCCCCTGTCTTGGACATGAAATATTAATTCCTTCTCCCTCAGGGGAAATCTGGAGAGGAGAGGAGAGAAATCCCCTCCCCTGCTTCTGGGGTTTGTATGTTTTATTTTCTCCTTGATCTTGCAGTTAATCTTCCTCGACACCTGAGTTTGTTTGTGCTTTATTCTTCCATGTGAAGGACATGGAGACGGTTTGACTGAGGGAGGGAGAGGAGAGGAGAGGAGAGGAGAGGAGAGGAGAGGAGAGGAGAGGAGAGGAGAGGAGAGGAGAGGAGAGGAGAGGAGAGGAGAGGAGAGGGGTCGGTCCCCTGAGGCTCGGGGTGAAGCCTCCCAGAGCTCTGTGTCACAAGCCATTAGTGCTCCTAAGGCTCCCATGATGCTCCATAACATGCAGGGGCACCGGTGGCTGTCTGGAGGTTAGGCCGCTGGGCAGAAACATCTTCAGGTTGATTTGAAAAATGGATGCGTGTGTAAGGCAGCTGAGCACAGAGCCCATCCAACCCAATTGCCATAGGATGCTTTGTCCGATTCCTTCTTGTTGTTCAAAGTCGTTATTTCATCTTTTCATCATTGTTGGGAGGGGATGATATCGAAACTGCCTAAATTGGGCTGAAGCCCCATATCCTTTCTACTGTAAATCTTGTCATCATTGGGATTTTGGGCACTTCCTTCATGAGGGGTTTGTTTAACTCCCTACCCCAGGTCTTCAATAGCTTCACTAAAACGTGCACGATCCTGGCCCACACGGCCCCTCACCACCGTGCTGCTACCAGTCTCTGATTAAGAGAATGGTGCACTTGTCAGATCTACCCAATCTTCTTCCCTCCTGTTCCATCTACAGTGTCTGGAGAATTCATGTTGAGAAGGGAAACACTACTTGAGGCTTGGATCAGGTGACCCAGAACTGATCTTATCTACACCACAACTGACTGTGAGAGGAACCACTGAGAGATCATTCAGTGAGGGAGCAGTCAACACCTGTCAGCCCTGCAACGGCCGCAAGTCAAACCCATACTGCTGAGGGGAGGAAGGATCATAATAATGGCCGGAGCAAATGGAATGACATCAAACACATGGAAACCAAAACCATGTGTTTGATGTATTTAATAGCATTCCATGAATACTGCTCCATCCATTACCACGAGCCTGTCCTCCCTAATTAAGGTGCCACCAACCTCCTATAACTCTACATATTTCTTCTTCTCATATTTCAGAAACGGGATGCAGTAAAAGTGAAAGAGCATTGGCAGTGATGAATTAAGTAATAGAAAGATTGATTAACCAACCAATAAATGACTTCTAGAAGTCAAAATGGGCAACAGGTAGCCTAGTGGTTAGAGCGTTGGGCTTGTAACCGAAAGGTTGCAAGATCGAATCCCTGGGCTTACAAGGTAAAAAATCTGTCGTTCTGCCCCTGAACAAGGCTCTGTTACTAGGCTGTCATTGAAAATAAGAATTTGTTCTTAACTGACTTACCTAGTTAAATAAATAGACAATCACACACGCACAATATTTGAGAGATTCATTGTTCAGATTGATGCATGTATCAGATTCAAATTATTTTAATGAAGAACAAAAAGCTCCATCTAGAGAGCCTTAATGACCGGGGGTCTTTGTGCACATTCTGTGACGCTCAAATCTTAATTAGAACTAATGTGTTTTGATGCAATTACAATGGCTATTGTCACCCTGGGACATCATCTGCTGTCTCCTGTCATAAAGCTGACTGTCTGGAATCTGGGAACACACGTTCCCCAAACAGAAAGCCGGTCTTTTAGGACTGTCACCGTCCTGGTGCTGAGTACTGCCGGCCCGACGGGCCCATAAACAGAAGCAGCATCTAGCATCAGCCGGGAGCGAGGCAGCAGCAACGTGATGGATGGCTGCAGGAGGGCCGCCTTCCTTTTGTGCCTGCGGCGCCTAGTCACTGAGGATTAAAACATTCATCAAATTAATGCCCAAGTGTCATAAGAGCCAGGGGAGCTGAGCACTGTTCGTTAAGGAAGAAACACAGTGATAAGCAGAGACAAACCAAAAGGAGGAGGGGCAAACAGAAAGAGGAGGCAGCAGCAGAGATGCAGTGCAGCTATTGTGCTGCAGAGAGACAGAGAGAGCAGCCAGTTTGATTACCCCTGCCATCTTTTAAAGAGAGATGGGCAAAAGCTAGCTCTATTTGCACACTGGCTCCCCTCCACTGTTGGCGTGGCTATAGCCAGATCGATAGAGTCATGAAGATCATAAACAACAGATAAAGATCGCCTCCTACCCAAAGAACAACAAGCTCCAAAGCAGCCATAAATTGATTCCACAATTCTGTTCCTCAGATAGAATATTGTTTGGGTGTAGATCAAAGCAGATTCACTCAGCCTCCCCTTGTTTGTTTATGTTGTTCTCGGTGTGTCGTCATGACGCTAGCTGGGATGTGTTGTTCTCGGTGTGTAGTCATTACGCTAGCTGGAATGTGTTGTTCTCTGTGTGTAGTCATTACTTTAGCTGGGATGTGTTGTTCTCTGTGAGTAGTCATTACGCTAGCTGGGATGTGTTGTTCTCTGTGTGTAGTCATTACGCTAGCTGGGATGTGTTGTTCTCTGTGTGTAGTCATTACGCAAGCTGGGATGTGTTGTTCTCTGTGTGAAGTCATTACGCAAGCTGGGATGTGTTGTTCTCGGTGTGTAGTCATTACGCTAGCTGGGATGTGTTGTTCTCGGTGTGTAGTCATTACGCAAGCTGGGATGTGTTGTTCTCTGTGAGTAGTCATTATGCTAGCTGGGATGTGTTGTTCTCTGTGTGTAGTCATTACGCTAGCTGGGATGTGTTGTTCTCTGTGTGTAGTCATTACGCTAGCTGGGATGTGTTGTTCTCTGTGTGTAGTCATTACTTTAGCTGGGATGTGTTGTTCTCTGTGAGTAGTCATTACGCTAGCTGGAATGTGTTGTTCTCTGTGAGTAGTCATTATGCTAGCTGGGATGTGCTGTTCATTATGTAATGTGAGGAGCTCAGGGCTCTGCTCTGCTAGCAGGAAGGAGCCATGCCAGCAGGTGGTGGGAAACCAGGCTGAATGGAGCTGCAGCGAGCCTTTAAATCCAGCAGGAGCCAAGGTAGCTACCACAGCAAAGATTAAAACAGAAATAGGGATTAAAACTCTCTTCCCTATGCACTTGAGCACAGCAAAAAACCTACTGGTGTGTAGTTTGATTTGATTTGACTGGTGTGCGTCAGAACAGAAAAGCTACACATCTTACTATTAATTTATTTTGAGGCCTGCCGTTGGAAAACGTAAAACACAGTCTGGCGAGTGACCATTACACGTATTTTGAGGAGATAAGAGTTACCAAGGCGTAACATCACCTGTAAGCGTTATTCAATATAAAAGTGCACCGTCTACGATGTCATGAGGAAACCACCTATGAGATATCTACCGTGAATGAGAACTCTTACATACACAGGTTAAATGAGTGTGTGTGTGTGTGTGTATATGTCTGTGTGTGTGCATGCGTTACTCTTCATTAGACGGGGCTGACAACATATCCACCCCACCAGGAGGCCTTGTGGAGTTGAGGAGAGTAAAGGTGCCTTCTTGACTCTGCTACTGCTGCTGTCTTCTGGAACCTATACCCACAGTGCCTCAGGAGTATCCAAATCATTATCAACTGACAAGAGTGTTGACCTTCGACCTAAGCCATATTCATAAGACCTCTGTTGTACTTAATTAATGACCTGAATACATGAATTGTGGGGAGATGTAGCAGCGTATAGGACCCAGGATCCCTCAGCTCTCCTGGCAGCAGGGCTCATAGTGAGACTTTTTGCTGTGAAAGAGGTTAATCTTCCTGTCAGCTGCTTACAAAAGGCAGAACTTGTCCTGGAACAGTATGGCATCAACCTACGTTTCGGCTAAATATAGTCAGGACGGGCCTGAAATGTAGTTCAATTAGCTGGTTTTAGACCCAGTAACACCCCAGGGTCTTCATATATTCCAGATGTGAAGAAGACATTGCGGATAATAGCTTTTGTCACGTATTTACTGAAATACATTGTTGACAGTCTTTGCTTTGCAGTAAGAATTATGAGCAAGCTACATATTCACTGTGCGTTTATAGCGTCCAACAACCTTGTTGATGTCTATCCCCACTCATTCCTCATTCCCTTTATGCGTTGCCGATCCATCACTGTGTTTTCCTCTACATCTTTCTCAGTGTGGACACCATGTTGGTTATCAGCATGTCAGTCGCCCCAGGGCAGTTCACCAGTCAATCTGTTTAATCTCTCTATCATGTCACAAGCTGCTTTTGGCTGGGCCTCATTTTGTTCCCCATGAACTATGCATGTTAGTAGAAGATATATACTATAGCTGTGGATGGGATCTACGTGATCCACCAGGTCCAGCTGGGGAGATCTATCTGGGTGTTCAGCTATAAGAGGATGACTGCTTAACTAGACAGCTCTTACCCCCCCTTCTCTCTATTGATCTGTCTCTCTCTCTCTTTCTCTTTTGCTCTCTGTCTACACCCATTTCACTTCTCAACTCCATCTCTGTCTCTCTCCATCTCCATCTTCCTCTTCCTTTTGTCTCTATGTCTCTCTCCATCTTCCTCCTCCTTTTGTCTCTCTGTGTCTCTCTCTCTATATAAGAGTACAGGAATACAGTCTTGAGCTGTGGAATAGGGGTGAGGGGTGAAGTCATTGAGCGAAAGGAGATACTTAGAACCTGATAAAAGGTGTAATTACATGCTGTGCCATGGCCGCTGTTGACAAACCTCTGTTTATTGATGTTAAGGCCTGTGAAATTGTTTTCATTAGGCTAATTATTCAGAGCAGTGTTTTGCTAATTTGATTTGAAAAGCACAGTAGCTTATATTGCTGCAGTATGAATGCAGCTTTCCTCTCAAGAAAACCACTATGGTTTTGTCCAGAATGCCACCTACAGGTACAGCTGAAGTCGTAAGTTTACATACACTTAGGTTGGAGTCATTAAAGTTCATTTTCAAACCACTCCACAAATTTATTGTTAACAAACTATAGTTTTGACAAGTCGGTTAGGACATCTACTTTGTGCGTGACACAAGTAATTTTTCCAACAATTGTTTACAGACAGATTATTTCCCTTTTAATTCACTGTATCACAATTCCATTGGGTCAAAAGTTTACATACACTACGTTGACTGTGCCTTTAAACAACTTGGAAACTTCCAGAAAAGGATGTCATGGCTTTAGAAGCTTCTGATAGGCTAATTGACATCATTTGAGTCAATTGGAGGTGTACCTGTGGATGTATTTCAAGGCTTACCTTTAAACTCAGTGCCTCTTTGCTTGACATCATGGGAAAATCAAAAGGAATCAGCCAAGACCTCGGAAAAAAATTGTAGACCTCCACAAGTCTGGTTCATCCTTGGGAGCAATTTCCAAATGCCTGAAGGTACCACATTCATCTGTACAGACAATTGTACGCAAGTATAAACACCATGGGACCAGAAAGCCATCATTACCGCTCAAGGAGGAGCGCTCTGTCTCCTAGAGATGAACATACTTTGGTTGCGAAAAGTGCAAATCAATCCCAGAACAACAGCAAAGGACCGTGTGAAGATGCTGGAGGAAACAGGTACAAAAGTATCTATATCCACAGTAAAATGAGTCCTATATTGACAGAACCTGAAAGACTGAAGAAGCCACTGCTCCAAAACTGCCCAAAAAAAGCCAGACTACGGTTTGCAGCTGCACATGGGGACAAAGATCATACTTTTTGGAGGAATGTCCTCTGGTCTGATGAAACAGAAAAAGAACTGTATGGCCTGAAGGACCATCGTTATGTTTGGAGGGAAAAGGGGGAGGCTTGCAAGCCAAAGAACACTATCCCAAATGTGATGCATGGGTCTGGACTGGTGCACTTCAGAAAATAGATAGCATCATGAGGAAAGGAAAATTATGTGGACATATTGAAGCAACATCTCAAGACATCAGTAAGGAAGTTAAAGCTTGGATGACATTGTCCATTTGGGTCAGTGTCCATTTGGGTCTTCCAAATGGACAACAACCCCAAGCATACTTCCAAAGTTGTGGCAAAATGGCTTAAGGACAACAAAGTCAAGGTATTGGAGTGGCCATCATGGCCATCACAAAGCCCTGACCTCAATCCTATAGAAAATGTGTGGGCAGAACTGAAAAAGTGTGTGCGAGCAAAGAGGCCTACAAACCTGACTCAATTACACCAGCTCTGTCATGAGGAATGGGCCAGAATTCACCCAATTTATTGTGGGAAGCTTGTGGAAGGTTACCCGAAATGTTTGAACCGAACAATTTAAAGGCAATGCTACCTAATACTATTTGAGTGTACTTAAACTTCAGGCCCACTGAGAATGTAATGGAAATAAATAGAAGCTGAAATAAATAATTCTCTGTTCTATTATTCTGTCATTTCACATTCTTAAAATAAAGTGCTGATCCTAACTGACCAAAGACTGAGAATCTTTACTAGGTCAGGAATTGTGAAGAACTGAGATTAATTGTATTTGGCTAAGGTGTATGTAAACTTCCAACTTCAACTGTATATAGATCTATGGAGGTATACAGGAACACATTGAGGCTGTTAGATTAAATATACAGTGCCTTGCGAAAGTATTCGGCCCCCTTGAACTTTTCAACCTTTTGCAAGCCACTCTATATACAGTATTTAGAGTCTACAACATAAAAGTGTCTAAGTTATTGACAGGATCCTTGTTCCCCCTATGATGGAGTCTTCCTGGATTGTTGGTCTTAACCACATCCACTGCCCACAGGTACTGAAGAGGAATGAGTTCTCTGCTCCAGAACCCAGTCCACCTGAGACAGATATCCCCAGCCATTTCAGACGACATCCAATGAATGCAGAACTCAGTGACTCAGTTACTTAACTTAAGCAAGTGTGCATTTCATGGGTGGCACTATCAAATCAAACTATATTTGTCACATGCTTCATAAACAACAGGTGTAGACTAACAGTGAAATGCTTGCTTACGGGTCATTCGCAACAACGCAGAGAAAAAAAAAGAGAAATAATAGAAAACTAATAACACAAGGAATAAATCCACAATGAGTAATGATTGGATATATACATGGGGTGCCATTACCAGTGGATGTACAGGGATACAAGGTAGCTGAGGTAGCTATGAACATATACAGTAGGTAGGGATAAAGTGACTGGGCAACAGGGTATATAATAAACGTTAGCAGCAGTGTGAGTGATGATTCAAAACAGTCAAGGATCAATGCAGATGTTCCAGGTAGCTATATGGTTAACTGTTGAGCAGTCTTAAGGCTTGGGGGTAGAAGCTGTTCAAAATCAAAACAAATGTATTTATAAAGTCCTTCTTACACCAGCTGATATCTCAAAGTGCTGTACAGAAACCCAGCCGAAACCCCCAAACAGCAAGCAATGCAGGTATAGAAGCACGGTGGCTAGGAAAAACTCAGGGTCCTCTTGGTTCCGGGTAGCTATATAGTTAACTGTTGAGCAGTCTTAAGGTTTGGTGGTAGATGCTGTTCAGGGTCCTGTTGGTTCCAGACTTGGTTTATCGGTATCGCTTGCTGTGCCGTAGCAGAAAGAACAGTCTATGACTTAGGATGCAATTTTGGCCATTTTTAGGGCCTTCCTCTGACACTATATATTTCTTAGTTTGGGGTCGACTGGATCGGACAGAGTAACCTCTTAGCCTACATAGCAGTAGAAACTTGTCTCTGTGTTGTGGGTCCATATTAAATAAGAATGAATGTTGCAATAGAGGCACAAGACTACAAATGCCAGCCCTGGTCATGTCATTAGTCATCCACCAGCATGATTCAATCAGAAGCTGATACCTCTTACCCTTGGTAGTCCTGTAGAGAGCACACTTGTTTTAGTGCAATCCTTCATTTTGTGTCAGTGAAATGTGCTAGAATGAATGAGGTGAGTTTCAGGACTGGGTTTCATGGTAAATTGGTCTCTTGTGAGATAGCTTTGTTTGTTTTTTAGGAGCCTGGCTGCTAGTCAGCATGATAAACGGATTTCCGGGCTGGCAATGCACCTGAGAGGAACACACTGCTCCCCGACTACCTAATGTGCCATGTGCTTATCACCAACATGTATGTATGTTCAATTAAAGCCAAGGTGTACTTCACTCTTTCCTATGTCAGTTTGTTCTTAATATACCAAGCAGGTGTTGTGTTCCAACTCATTGTGTGGTTAAGAAGAGCTAAACTCATTGTGTTGCCATTAGAAAAGGTCACTTAGTCAGTGACAGTCGAGACATTTAAATTCTGGCTTCCATACAGACGTTCAGTCCAAAAGGAGGACTGGGGAGGGAGGGGAGTGGGACACACTTTAGTATTCCATAACAGCCTAGGACATTGGGGCCCTTGAAACGGAACAGAATATACGTTTTTTTCTTTCCCTGCTTGGCAGAAAAAGGGCCAAGTGAGCTGGTTTCATTAGTGTTTCTTTTTCTTTTAACTCAGCCAAAAGAGCAAAGATCAAAGCCTCAGAGGTAAGGGTTCTGCAGACAGATCAAGAGCTTAGCCGTCTGAGATGGGAAATTGTAACTTGGCTATTCCATTGCTCTTCTTCACAGAGAAGCGCACAAGGATTGTCAGGAGTGTCCTGAGCCTTATAGAATTCAGCAACCAAGGAGATAAATTGGACAAAATCTTAGCCCTTCAATCCCAAAGTGTCTTCAATGATCTCTCTGTCACTTTCAACTATTCACATTTCTACTTAAACCATGAAAGATTATTGATTTTTTTATTTGTAATATCAAGCTATGCTCCATTTAACATTGATAAGGATGCCTAATACCACTGGTCTGTCTGATGCAGCAGGTGTACTATTCACCTAACCCTATGGACTGAGCCTAATAGCATAGCATCCACAAGCCTGGCTCTAGTGAGTTCAAGTCTCCCAGCCAAGACCAGTCACTCAAATGGCACTCAGCTTTCATTGAGTGCTGTGAGTAATTCATTCAAACACCGGCTTGTTTGTGCCCAGATTATCCACTGCATTCAGAAGCCAGAGAGAGACCCATTTCTTTCCACATGCCCACACAGAATGGAGGGGAGCTTTTTACACTAACGCACAATGCAGTAATCAAATATAATAACACACAGCAATCTTGTGCGATTTCCTCAGGGAAGCTTATTAAGATTAATGTTTTTATTTCCCAGGCTCAAACTTCAACCAGGCTCTCTTTTTTCACTGTAATTTGATTTACCCCAATTCCTCTGGGGAGACTGTGTCATTTAGAATACGCACACACACGTACACAAGCACATGCCATGTACTGTGAGAAGGCATTCAAGGCTTCCCTGCTCTTTCAGTGAAACAGTACAATGCATCCAAATTCCTTGACTTCATAGTCTGTATTTGTAGCTAAATGACTTAATTTGTGTAAAGAATCCCTTTAAAGTACACTTTTCATTAAAAAGGAAGAAACTCGATCTTCAGGCTACAGACATAGTACGTGGTTTAAGTAGAGGCATTACTTATTTTTCACCTTTATTTAACCAGGTAGGCTAGTTGAGAACAAGTTCTCATTTACAACTGCGACCTGGCCAAGATAAAGCAAAGCAGTGCCACACAAACAACACAGAGTTACACATGGAATAAACAAACATACAGTCAATAACACAATAGAAAAAAAGTCTATATGCAGTGTGTGCAAATGAGGTAAGATAAGGGAGGTAAGACAATAAATAGGAGGTGAAATAATTACAATTTAGCAATTAAACACTGGAGTGATAGATGTGCAGAAGATGAATGTGCAAGTAGAGATACTGGGGTCTAAAGAGCAACAACAACAAAAATAACAGTATGGGGATGAGGTAGTTGCATGGGCTATTTACAAGATGGGCTATGTACAGGTACAGTGATATGTGAGCTGCTCTAACAGCTGGTGCTTAAATTTAGTGAGAGAGATATGAGTCTCTGTGATTTTCAGCTTCAGTGATTTTTGCAATTCGTTCCAGTCATTGGCAGCAGAGAACTGGAAGGAAAGGTGGCCAAAGGAGGAATTGGCTTTGGGGGTGACCAGTGAAATATACCTGCTGGAGTTTGTGCTATGGATGGGTGCTGCTATGGTGACCAGTGAGCTGAGATAAGGCGGGGTTTACCTAGCAAAGACTTATCCTTACCTGGAGCCAGTGGGTTTGGCGACAAATATGAAGCGAGGGCCAGCCAACGAGAGCATACAGGTCGCAGTGGTGGGTAGTATATGGGGCATTGGTGACAAAACGGAAGGCACTGTGATAGACTGCATCCAATTTGCAGAGTAGAGTGTTGGAGGCTATTTTGTAAATGACATTGCCGAAGTCAAGGATCAGTAGGATAGTCAGTTTTACTAGGGTATGTTTGGCAGCATGAGTGAAGGATGCTTTGTTGCGCTGTAGGAAGTCAATTCTAGATTTAAATTTGGGTTGGAGATGCTTAATGTGAGTCTGGAAGGAGAGTTTACAGTCTAACCAGACACCTAGGTATTTGAGGATGTCCACATATTCTAAGTCAGAACAGTCCAGAGTAGTGATGCTGGACGGGCGGGCAGATGTTGGTAGCGATCGGATGAAGAGTATGCATTTAGTTTTACTTGCATTTAAGAGCAGTTGGAGGCCACGGAATGAGAGTTGTATGGAATTGAAGCTCATCTGGAAGTTAGTTGACATGGTGTCCAAAGAAGGGCCAGAAGTATACCGAATGGTATCGTCTGCGTAGAGGTGGATCAGAGAATCACCAGCAGCAAGAGCGACGTCATTGATGTATACAGAGAAGTGAGTCGGCCCCCCTATAGAGACTACCAGAGGTCCGGACAACAGGCCCTCCGATTTGACACACTGAACTCTGTCTGAGAAGTAGTTGGTGAACCAGACGAGGCAATCATTTGAGAAACCAAGACTGTTGAGTCTGTCGAGTCGAAAGCCTTGGCCAGGTCTATGAATATATCTGCACAGTATTGTCTCTTATCGATGGAGGTTATGACATTGTTTAGGACCTTGAGTGTGGCTGAGGTGCACCCATGACCAGCTCGGAAAGCAGATTGCATAGCAGAGAAGGTAAGGCAACAAGTATGGCTTGTTTGATTATTTTGAAAAGTATCTAAGTTATTCTACAAAAGGCTATGAAACTCATCACCTTGGGAAACAGTTTATCACTAAATAAATCATTTCCAGTTGTTTCCAGTTCCAGTTGTTTCCAGTTCCAGTTCTCAAAGGGCCCCAGATGGTTTTATTGTGGATGGACCTTCTGTAGTGTATTCAACACAGATACTCGGTAATGTATTCAACACAGATATTCTTCATACAGTCAGGCAAATAGAGGTGGAGAAAAATATATACAATACCAGTCAAAAGTTTGGACACACCTACTCATTCCAGGGTTTTATTTTTACTATTTTCTACATTGTAGAATAATAGTGAAGACATCAAAACTATGAAATAGCACATATGGAATCATGTAATAACCAAACAAGTGTTAAATAAAGGTTAAATAAAATTAAAATAAACAAATCAAAATATATTTTATATTTGAGATTCTTCAAAGTAGCCACCCTTTGCCTTGATGACAGCTTTGCACACTCTTGGCATTCTCTCAACCAGCTTCATGAGGTAGTCACCTGGATTGCATTTCAATTACTGTAGTGCCTTGTTAAAAGCTCATTTGTGGAATTTCTTTCCTTCTTAATGCGTTTGAGCTAATCAGTTGTGTTGTGACAAGTTAGGGGTCGTATACAGAAGATAGCCCTATTTGGTAAAATATCAAGTACATATTATGGCAAGAACAGCTCAAATAAGCAAAGAGAAATGACAGGCCATCATTACTTTAAGACATGAAGGTCAGTCAATCTGAAAAATGTCAAGAACTTTGAAAGTTACTTCAAGTGCAGTTGTAAAAACCCATCAAGCGCTATGATGAAACTGACTCTCATGAGGACCACCACAGGAAAGGAAGAGGAAGGAAGACCCAGATTTATTTCTGCTGCAGAGGATAAGTTCATTAGAGTTACCAACTTCAGAAATTGCAGCCCAAATAAATGCTTCATAGAGTTCAAGTAACAGACACATCTCAACATCAACTGTTCAGAGGAGACTGCATGAATCAGGCCTTCATGGTCAAATTGCTGCAAAACAGCCACTACTAAAGGACACCAATAAGAAGAAGAAACTTGCTTGGGCCAATAAACACGAGCAATGGACATTAGATGAGTGGAAATCTGTCATAGGGTCCAAATTTGAGATTTTTGGGTTCCATTTTGGGTTCCAACCGCCGTGTCTTTGTGAGGCAGAGTAGGTGAACGGATAATGTTCGCATGTGTGGTTCCCGCTGTGAAGCATGGAGGAGGTGGTGTGATGTTGTGGGGGTGCTTTGCTGGTGACACTGTTTGTGATTTATTTAGAATTCAAGCCACACTTAACCAGCATGGCTACCACAGCATTCTGCAGCAATACGCCATCCCATCTGGTTTGCGCTTAGTGGGACTAACATAGCTCCTGGCTGTGTGAGGGCTATTTGATCAAGAAGGAGACCAATGGAGTGCTGCATCAGATGACCTGGCCTCCACAATCACCAGACCTCAACCCAATTGAGATGCTTTGGGATGAGTTGGAATACAGAGTGAAGGAAAAGCAGCCAACAAGTGTTCAGCGTATGTGGGAACTCCTTTAAGACTGTTGAAAAAGAATCCCAGGTGAAGTTGGCAGAGACAATTACAAGAGTGTGCAAAGCTGTCATAAAGGCAAAGTGTTGCTACATTAAAGAATCTAACATCTAAAATATATAGATATATAGATTTATATATTTAGTTTTATTTTATACTTTTTTGGTTACTATATGATTCCATATGTGTTATTTCATAGTGTTGATGTCTCACTATTATTTAGAAAATAGTACAAATAAAGAAAAACCCTTGAATGGGTAGGTGTGTCCAAACTTTTGACTGGTACTGTATATCTGAGCTAAAATGTCTCCCTCTATACCTCCGTCTCTCTATACAGTATATCCCTTCTCCCCCTTCCTCTCTCATTTTACCCCCATCTCTCTGCTCCCCCTCTTTCTCTGTGAGTCATGTTGGGAGGAGCAGAACAGCATCCTCAGACAAGGGACTATGTCATTATGCCATCTCCCCAGAGGAGGTCTGTGTCAGTAGGATGTATTTTTCCCATGCAGGGAGCAGGAATCTGGGCCATCATCTGCCACTCCATCAGAACTGGGGGGGCCACTATCAGGTCACGAGGGGGGGTCATGACAGAGTCTTGTCCTTGCGTCATAGGGGGGAGATAATAGAACAGCTGCACTGTGAGAGTCACCCCCCCCCCCCCCACTCCTGGGGTGCCATGCCTGCGCCCTCTCCCTACCCCCTGTAGTGATGGCAGACAACAGCAGATGCCAGCTCTCTCAGATGACCAATGCCCTTATTGTGTTAGGTTAGTGAAGAGGAGAGGAGAGCCCCTTACTGTGTTAGGTTACTAAGGAGGGGACATTACTTATTATCAAAGTCTACAGAGGAGAGACCGGAGCACCAGATCACTGCTCTTAATCGTAAAGGACACCAGGTCCTTACTGGGTTGGTTTCCAATAAGGCAACAAGACCAGCAAGGGTGATAGAAGCATCAAAAAAAGAGAAGTAGGAACTGCAAGAGGAACTGCAGCGCCCAAAAATACTTGATGTACCAATGCCATGGCACAAGTTTAAGCAATTAACGCTCAGTGTTCAAGAACAGAACATGTCACTGTAGTTGTGCATACTAATCAGTTGTGAGTAACTTGAATGAGGAATGAATTCACTGACAGACAGAGAGTGGTGGAGGTCAGCTGTTTTCCAAAGAGGCGTTTCCAGTGGTGATTTACAGCCTCAACAGGGAAAAGAAAGGCAGCTTTCCATCTGCACAGAGCATCCCCCAAATCTCTTAAATCATGCATAACCAATTCATTGTGCAGCCTGGGAAGTGTGTCTTCCACCCAGAGGCACAGGCAAGTCTCCAGTATGCATCAGCACAGTACATGGCAGCAGCCCCATAAACACAAAGCGCATTAGTGGCCCGCTCAACCTCACTGCACCGCATTCAGCTCAACAAACCCCACTGATTTCTGGGGGATCAAAGCCACCCAGGCATCCCAGTTAAAAGGTATGACACACGCCCACTCTGCAAATACAGGAGATGTATCTTTGTTGTTGGGCATATTCTCATTACGAGGGTTCTGTTTGGAGCGATGACACCGGGAGGTTAGGATCACAGTAAATGTCCCCGAACTGGGAAAAGCAACCCTGTATCATGACAAGACATATCATAGGCTTGCTCCCTGATGGGCATTTACAGGTGTGATATAACTACAACATGGCCTGTCTTTTAATTTATGGTGACACTGGAAGAGCATTAATTGACTCTCATGATGTGACTACATACAGTGACTAAACACATTCTGTTTATGGCTCTCTGAAAGTTCACCTCCCATGTGATGTTAGAGACATTGGTGGATGTGTTTATAGAAGAGCATACGTTAGCAAAAGTATTCTCATAAACCAGAGAGGAGAGGGTTTCTATCAACCAACTACCCCATAATCTGTTGTGAATAACTTTTCATCTCTTTTTCATAAGGGCCCTGATGAATCTTCATGCAATGGAAGACATCAGTAGACTGTGTTGGAACACTGAATATAATGGTTACTGGCACAAATAGGAAATGTTCAATGAATGCTATTTAATATAGAGTTCATTCTGCGGTCCAGTGAACCAAATCATAAAAAGCCAAGATAATAATCGCCTCTGATTTAATAGAACTGCCAGAGCGAGTTCATTAAAACGGACAAACTTGTATGCCAATATGCCAGAAGATGAACATTGATCACTGGTTTATTTCAAGGCCCTACGCTGCTGAACAAAGAGAAAAGACGCAATGGGGCTAGCAGTAGTGGGACAAACATAATTTCATGGACTTTCACTGCACGTTGGCCAGTGAATCTACATCTGCACAGTGCTGTGAGTCAGTCAGTTTGAGGCAGCCCCATTCCTGTTCCCCTCTCTAGTGTGCCTGAGTCACGGTTCCTAATCCCAGTGTGGAACTGCGCTCCCGTTTGTTACCTCATTCAGACTGGAGCCGGAGCATTATCGATGGCGTTCCTTCAGTCCCAGCAGGAGGGCAATATCAGGCTCGAGCACGTCTCCTCAACAGGAATAAACCATTGATTACAATGTGTAAATTCCATCTGGCGATGCAGCAGTTTGTGTTGCATTGGAATGTGAGGTGAATAGCAAGCAGAAGAGCTGAAGCCTTCGCCATCTTATTAAATCAGGTTGTTACTGTAATCTAAAATATGTCCTTGTTGGGATGAAATGCCATGTATCTCCGCAAACAGAAGATGTTGAGATACAGCGTGGTCACAAATATTCTTTAACACAAATAAACTTTCACAACATGAATCATTCAATGATTCAAGGGAAAGGGGATCTTCAAGCTGAATGCATATTTCTGAATGACAGTATAGGATATGGCCTCTTTCATTCCCCACATAGTCATCAAGCAATGTACCTTTAAGAAACTAGCATGCAGCACATCTAGCATCCCTGAACTGGAGGATAGAGGGAGCACTTAAGTTACTCATACAGGACACATTCATAGGCAGGGTGCTAAAAGCATCAAGCACTATGCTGGTGATATTCCCATGTACTCACAGCAGGTCAAATCAATATCACCTGGAGAGAAGCGGTTGTATTTGTCTCTGGCTGTGTGTGTCTTTTATACACACATCTTAGTTGGCTACATTGTTTAGTGTTTCAACATATTTATTCAAAAGAGGTTCCCTGTGCAGAGGCTGCCTGAGGGGCAATTAGCGATGCTGTTCCAGTGCCCCGATACCCTGGGGTAAATCCTCTCTCCACCAGGCTCATCTTGTTGCTGGTTTGATGTCCATCGCTAGTCATCTGAGGCTATTGGTTAAACTTGCTTAGTGCTGCTATAAGGTAAAAAAAAAAATGCAAGCTTAAATACGGCCTTAAATGTCTCTATGAGGAAACATTTCATAAAGCACTGCAAATTGGTGCCGGTTTTCTAGAATTCAAGAGCCTCCTCTTCCAATGGCTGATATTTGTGTGTGTGTGTGTGGGAGGGGGGGCTCTGCAGATCTACAAGTCTGATTCTCCGATTGAATTCATTTGAAATGTATTGCCTGCTCAGAATTACAAATTAATAATATATGGAGGAAGAAATTGATCCAACACGAAACAGAAAGAAAAAACAAGAATTCGTAAAGCGCCAGGTTTGGATTGGTTGTCGGAAGCATGTCTCTCCAGGTGTGACGAATGGCATGCATCGCTACAGTACCTAGATGTCACACACACTCCCATTTGAATGTCTTCACATGATGTTGTCTCTAAGGTTGATGGATGTACACTCAGCGGAACGGCAGAACACCACCACCTCCTGCTACCAGCCCACTCATTACCCAGACCCCTACGGAGGAGAACTATGTTTGTTGATGGCTGTGCTTTTTTTCTCTCTTTTCTTCATAAGGACTACGACTTCTCTCTCTCTCTCTCTCTCTCTCTCTCTCTCTCTCTCTCTCTCTCTCTCTCTCTCTCTCTCTCTCTCTCTCTCTCTCTCTCTCTCTCTCTCTCTCTCTCTCTCTCTCTCTCTCTCTCTCTCTCTCTCTCTCTCTCTCTCTCTCTCTCTCTCTCTCTCTCTCTCTCTCTCTCTCTCTCTCTCTCTCTCTCTCTCTCTCTCTCTCTCTCTCTCTCTCTCTCTCTCTCTCTCTCTCTCTCTCTCTCTCTCTCTCTCTCTCTCTCTCTCTCTCTCTCTCTCTCTCTCTCTCTCTCTCTCTCTCTCTCTGCAGAGGCTCACATGTAAATAGAAACTCAGATCCTGAGGTTGTGACAGAGCTGATGTTCTCCAGGTTGGTAGGAGAGAGACAGTGGCCCGCCTATCCATGAGCTCTCCCCATGCCAAGCCTGTGTGATGGATTGATGTGGAGACTGAGCATGAGATAGACAACAGGCTGCAGCGACAGAGGGTTGTGGAGGGGAAAGGGGAGGAGAGGGGGGAGGAGGGCATCAAGACTCACTGACTGCTGTGTAATTAAGGCTGTGCTAATGGCCACGGCTGTTGCTGTAGTGACAGAATACAGGATCAGTGGTCTGGGCAGCTCCCCTGGGGTCCATATGGAGCTCTCAGGTGCCTCATATTGGAGCAGCATGAACACGGTGGACGTGACCTGTCATTAGTGACCAATACAAAAACGAAAGAGCTCACACTCATTATTATAACAACACAACATCCAGGTATTCTAGATAAAGAAGGAATTACAACATATTATTTTCTAAACAACACACGCTTGTTCTCCAACAGTATAGGATATACATTCTGGTAATGATGGACAAAAGAAATGAATCAGCGCCAATTAGTTTCTGCTGACAAAATGGGTATTAGCCCGAATGCTGACACACCTTAGTGGATGGCAGTCAGTACCAGCCAACCGGTGCTAGCCTAAAAATGATATCTGTTGATGAAGTGTGGCAGCCCATATGGATGGGAAGAGTGGAAGTAAAAAGGGCATCAGGGAACATTTCTAAGCCCAACACAGCCAGTGCAGCACTGGGCCTGGCGGCCTAGGTCTGCTACCTGCAGGCCTAGGCACCTAGCACTGGGCCTGCCTCATGCCCATGGCTGGTCCCCCATCCCTGTCCTGGGAGCTAAACACACAGAGGGACCGGGCTCTGCCAGAGGACGCGGCTCATTTGTCAGCCATTAATTTTCCCCGGTGCAGAGCTAGAAGAGACAAAGCTCTATTAGCCAAGCGACAGACAGGCCAACACATTACTCATCAGTGAGGGGATTCATTACAGGGCCCTGGGCTGGGAGGGGCCTAATTGTGTGGGTCCTTATTTAACTGGCACAGCCATGGCAGAGCACAGCAGAGCACAATCAGACTGCAGTGTTTCCACCAAGATTTTTTCCGCAGTGGTGGCAAGGGTAGGGGGGGTGGGGGGGGTTGCATTGCTACTAGCATTAGCGCAATGATCCATCCACCTGACAGGTGTGACATATCATGAAGCTGATTAAACAGCATGATCATTACACAGGTGCACCTTGTGCTGGGGCAATAAAATTAATAACACAGATGTCTCAAGTTTTGAGGGAGCGTGCAATTGGCATGCTGACTGCAAGAATGTCCACCAGAGCTGTTTCCAGAGAATTTAATGTTAATTTCTGTACCATAAGCATCTTTCAATGTTTGTTTTTTTGGCAGTATGTCCAACCAGCCCCACAACTGCAAACCACATGTAACCATGCCAGTCCAGGACCTACACATCCAGCTTCTTTACCTGCGGGATCATCTGAGACCAGCTACCCGGACAGCTAATGAAACTGAGAAGTATTTCTGTCCCATTATCAGCAACCGTCACTCATGTGTTCCAATGGCATGTTGTGTTAGCTAATCCAAGTTTATAATTTTAAAAGGCTAACTGATCATTAGAAAACCATTTTGCAATTATGCTTGCACAGCTGAACAACTAGCCTTATTTATGTAATGTCTGCTTCCAACTCACACTCTCAAACACATAGATCCCCTGAACACAGCTCACTCTCCCAATCCCAATCACCTGTTCACACACCTGTATGTCATTATCACACACTATTTAGTTCAGTTCTTTGCACCCAATCATTATGAGGTATTGTTTGTTTTGTGACACGCTTCTATTCGGCGCGTTGGTTTGCCCAATAATTGACTCCTCCCGTGTATGATAGGTTTTGCCTGCCTCACTAACGATGCCTTTTGCCTCTTCCCTGCCTGTACTTTAGCCTATGGGTTTTCCTGTTATCAACCTATTGCCTGATCTCCCGGACAACGTTTCCCTGCCTGTACTGTTGCCTTTTTGGACCCCCTGTGTATGACCTTCTGGCTGTCCCTGGACCCAGCTACCTTCCTCCTACTGTGGTCCTTTACAAATAAAAACCTGGTGCACCCTGCACTTGAAACCAGCTCTCTGTCTCCCATCGTGTTCATTACACTTTAGACTAGTTGACTATCTGGAGCATCAGTATTTGTGGGTTCGATTACAGGCTCAAAATGGCCAGAAACAAAGAACTTTCTTCTGAAACTTGTCAGTCTATTCTTGTTATGAGAAATGAAGGCTATTCCATGCAAAACATTGACAAGAAACTAAAGATCTCGTACAACACTGTGTACTACTCCCTTCACAGAACAGTGCAAACTGGCGCTAACCAGAATAGAAAGAGGAGTGGGAGGCCCCGGTGCACAACTGAGCAAGAGGACAAGTACATTAGTGTCTAGTTTGAGAAACAGATGCCTCACAAGTCCTCAACTGGTAGCTTCATTAAACAGTACCTGCAAAACACCAAAACAACAGTGAAGACACGACTCCGGGATGCTGGCCTTCTAGGCAGAGTTACAAAGAAAAAGCCATATTTCAGACTGGCCAATAAAAAGAAAAGATTAATATTGGCAAAAGAACACAGACACTGGACAGAGGAAGATTGGAAAAGAGTGTTATGGACGGACAAATCTAAGTTTGAGGTGTTCGGATCACAAAGAAGAACATTCGTGAGACAGAAAAAATGAAAAGATGCTGGAGGAGTGCTTGACGCCATCTGTCAATCATGGTGGAGGCAATGTGATGTTTGGGGGTGCTTTGGTGGTGGTAAAGTGGGAGATTTGTACAGGGTAAAAGGGATCTTGAAGAAGGAAGGCTATCACTCCATTTTGCAACGCCATGCCATACCCTGTTGACTGCGCTTAATTGGAGCCAATTTCCTCCTACAACAGGACAATGACCCAAAGCACAGCTCCAAACTATGCAAGAACTATTTCGGAAAGAAGTGGTCAGCTGATATTCTGTCTACAATGGAGTGGCCAGCACAGATACCTGATCTCAAACCTATTGAGCTGTTGTGGGAGCAGCTTGACCGCATGGTACGTAAGAAGTGCCCATCAAGCTAATCCAACTTGTGGGAGGTGCTTCAGGAAGCATGGGGTGAAATCTCTTCAGATTACCTCAACAAATTGACAACTAGAATGCCAAAGGTCTGCAATGCTGTAATTGCTGCAAATGGAGGATTATTTGATGAAAGCAAAGTTTGAAGGACACAATTATTATTTAAATTAAAAATCATTATAGTGTAGCCTAGTGGTTAGAGCATTGGACTAGTAACCGAAAGGTTGCAAGTTCAAATCCCTGAGCTGACAAGGTACAAAATCTGTCGTTTTGCCCCTGAACAGGCAGTTAACCCACTGTTCCCAGGCCGTCATTGAAAATAAGAATTTGTTCTTAACTGACTTGCCTAGTAAAATAAAGAAAAAATAACATTGTCAATGTCTTGACTATTTCCTATTCATTTTCCAACTCATTTCATGTATGTTTTCCCGGAAAACAGGACATTTCTAAGTGACCCCAAACCTTTGAACGGTAGTGTACCAGTACCAGACAAAATGTTGGACACACTCATTCAAGGGTTTTTCTTTATATTTACTGTTTTCTACATTGTAAAATAATAGTGAAGACATTAAAACTATGTAGCAACCAAAAAGTGTTAAACAAATCAAAATATATTTTATATTTGAGATTCTTCAAAGTAACCACTACTAAAGGACATCAATAATAAGAAGAGACTTGCTTGGGCCAAGAAACACGAGCAATGGACATTAGACCGGTAGAAATCTGTCTTTTGTTCTGATGAGTCCAAATTTTAGATTTTTGTTCCAACCGCTGTGTCTTTGTGAGATGCAGAGTAGGTAAACGGATGATCCTCTGCATGTGTGGTTCCCACCGTGAAGCATGGAGGAGGAGGTGTGATGGTGTGGGGGTGCTTTGCTGGTGACACTGTTGGGATTCATTTAGAATTCAAGGCAAACTTAACCAGCATGGCTAACACAGCATTCTGCAGCAATACGCCATCACATCTGGTTTGCACTTAGTGGGAATAGAATTTGTTTTTCAATTGGACAATGACCCAACACACCTCCAGGCTGTGTAAGGGCTATTTGACCAAGAAGGAGAGTGATGGAGTGCTGCATCAGATGACCTGGCCTCCACAATAACCTGACCCAATTGAGATGGTTTGGGATAAGTTGGACCACAGAATGAAGGAAAAGCTGTCAACAAGTGCTTGAGTAGGTGTTCCAAAACTTTTGACCGGTGGTGTGTGTGTATATATTTTTATATCTAATATTTCTTTTTCAGAGGTGGCAAGAATTTAGCATGAAAATAGAGGGAAACACTGAGACTGCATTGCATCCCTCATCCTTGGTAAGAGGCCAAAATAGTGGGAGAGAAGAGCTGACTGCTGCAATGGTCAAACAACCAATGCAACAAACCAACACAGTGCAAAGGTGGTTTGACTGTAGAGTGTGAATGTATGCACGGTTATGTGTGAGAAATTAGCGAATTAGAGCTTGTGCTTTGTTGGCAAATGCATCAGGTATTCCTCAGCACAGTGTGAAACCTCCTGTGATTTATTTCGGCCTAAAAAGTTTTGTGGAAAAGGCAATAATTTACAGAAACCCTCAGTCAGATTTGGAAGAGCTATGCTGAAATCTCCTTCTCAAAAGATTGACTTTGTAAACACTGTGTGTGTGTGTGTGTGTGTGTGTGTGTACCGGTGTGTGTGTGTACCGGTGTGTGTGTGTACCGGTGTGTGTGTGTGTGTGTACCGGCGTGTGTGTGTGTGTGTGTACCGGTATGTGTGTGTGTGTACCGGTGTGTGTGTGTACCGGTGGGTGTCTGTGTAACCAGTATAGTAAGCCCTCAGGTACAATAGGGAAACGCTGCAATAGTTCCAGGGTGTTGAGGAGACAGCCTGCTGCCTTATCGCTCCAGGGAGGGGGCGGGCATCCCATGTGGGCATGGGCACAACACCACAGCCTGTTTCCAATGGATACCTATCCAATTACTTCCAACCTCTCACCTCTGGGCATGAAGGAGACAATAGGAGAGGGCCTTGTGGGTGTGTGTGTGGGAGAGGGGGAAGAAGAGTAGGACGGAGGTAGAGGAGAAGGAAGAAGTGAAAGAGTGGGGGAGCTGCTGTTTCCATTTACACAGGACAATTACCGTGGTACAAGGAGGACCGCTGTTTAGGAGCCCAGCTGGGTGCCCAGTCGGAGCAGGGACAGGAGATCCATGCAACTCCAACAGCAGGCCTTATTATGATATGAGGCAGTAGCTCAGCCTTGTCCTGCTGGCCTGTCATTAGCCCATCACCCTGCCAGACGTGCATTGCCTGGGAGGCTCTCTGGGCAACCCTCCGAACCCTCGCCCTCTGCCTGGGAGGCTTTCGGCACTCTGGGCAGCCCTTCGATCCCTTACCCTCTGACTTCGAGGCTCTCTGGGCAACCCTCCGATACCTCACCCTCTGCCTGGGAGGCTCTCTGCACTCTGGGCAGCCCTCCGATCCCCCCTCTCCCCGGTCCAGTGGATTTTCCTTTATCCCCCTCCCCTGGGTGAATGAGAGTCTGTATCCCAAATTGCACCCTATTGGACTACTATTCAATGTATAGTGCACTACTTTTGACCAGGGCCCTATTTTGACCAAAGCCCAAAAGTAGTGGACTAGATAGAAAAAAGGGTGCCAATTGAGATTCACACATAGAGAGAGAGGGCCTGCCTGCCTGCCTGCCTGCCTGCCTGCCTGTCTGCCTGTCTGCCTGTCTGTCTGTCTGTCTGTCGAGGGGACAGTAATCTATCTGTTGGAGCTGGCTGGGTGGCATGAAACAAGACAGAGTGAGATACAGCTATTAAAGGAGAACTTTAAGAAGTAAATCTAAGGAAAGAGATGTACTCAATCCACTAATATTTCATGTTCTAAATCTTAGTGTTTCCATTACCCTTTAATGAGCAATGCTGCTTCTACCTGACTAACATGGAGCTACAGCTAAAAAATACTCTAAAAACCTGCCCAGAGAGAGAGACTCAGAGGGCCTGAAGCACTGTGTGACGTATATGGGAGAAGAGTGACTTCACTGCAAGTCTCTCTTTCAAAGGCTGGAAGAAATTGTGCGGTACTGTAGGTTTCCTATCCTCGTAGTCATGTTAATGACACGGAAGATTTTTGGGGAAAGCGATGCTTTCCTTGCGGTGCAATCGCCCCCGTACATGTCTGAGTGCCTCAATTGAAACTTCAAACGATTCCCCAGCCACATTGTTAGTGGACAAGTCCACTTTTTAGGATTAGCAAATACAATGAGAGAATGAAACCACTCTGAAATGCAAGGAGTGGTAGTGTCTTTGATGTCCCCTCCTGTATAATAGGAATAACCTTTTATCTTTATCTCTCTCTCTCCCAGTAGTCATCAAGAACCACACCACCGTCTGCTCCCAGAGGGAGATGGAGGAGAGAGTTAATGAGCATGGGGGAAGGAGCACTCAGCAACACACACACACACACACACATTAATTGCACACTCACACACTGACACACTCACACAAGCCCACACACAAACTCAGGTCACAGAGGCCCAGACAGTAAAAGTGCATTTCATTTTTTAAATCTCCTACGCATCACATTTAGCCCAAAGGAAATCAGAGAGGTCAGTTCCTTGTTTGACCTCCCGCTGTGTAAATCCTTGATGGTGAGTTTGGTGCTTCCCTGACAACAGGAAGAGCATAGAGTGTTCTCTGATAACAGGAAGAGCATAGAGTTCTCTGATAACAGGAAGAACAGAGAGTGTTCCCTGATAACAGGAAGAGCATAGAGTGTTCTCTGATAACAGGAAGAGCATAGAGTTCTCTGATAACAGGAAGAACAGAGAGTGTTCTCTGATAACAGGAAGAACAGAGAGTGTTCCCTGACAACAGGAAGAGCATAGAGTGTTCTCTGATAACAGGAAGAACAGAGAGTGTTCCCTGACAACAGGAAGAGCATAGAGTGTTCTCTGATAACAGGAAGAGCATAGAGTGTTCCCTGATAACAGGAAGAACAGAGAGTGTTCTCTGATAACAGGAAGAACAGAGAGTGTTCCCTGACAACAGGAAGAGCATAGAGTGTTCTCTGATAACAGGAAGAACAGAGAGTGTTCCCTGACAACAGGAAGAGCATAGAGTGTTCTCTGATAACAGGAAGAACAGAGAGTGTTCCCTGATAACAGGAAGAACAGAGAGTGTTCCCTGACAACAGGAAGGGCATAGAGTGTTCTCTGATAACAGGAAGAGCATAGAGTGTTCTCTGATAACAGGAAGAACAGACAGTGTTCCCTGACAACAGGAAGAGCATAGAGTGTTCTCTGATAACAGGAAGAACAGAGAGTGTTCCCTGACAACAGGAAGAGCATAGAGTGTTCCCTGATAACAGGAAGAACAGAGAGTGTTCCCTGACAACAGGAAGAGCATAGAGTGTTCTCTGATAACAGGAAGAGCATAGTGTTCTCTGATAACAGGAAGAACAGAGAGTGTTCCCTGACAACAGGAAGAGCATAGAGTGTTCTCTGATAATAGGAAGAACAGAGAGTGTTCCCTGACAACAGGAAGAGCATAGAGTGTTCCCTGATAACAGGAAGAACAGAGAGTCTTCCCTGACAACAGGAAGAGCATAGAGTGTTCCCTGACAACAGGAAGAGCATAGAGTGTTCTCTGATAACAGGAAGAGCATAGAGTGTTCTCTGATAACAGGAAGAACAGAGAGTGTTCCCTGACAACAGGAAGGGCATAGAGTGTTCTCTGATAACAGGAAGAGCATAGAGTGTTCTCTGATAACAGGAAGAACAGAATGTGTTCCCTGATAACAGGAAGAGCATAGAGTGTTCTCTGATAACAGGAAGAACAGAGAGTGTTCCCTGATAACAGGAAGAACAGAGAGTGTTCCCTGACAACAGGAAGGGCATAGAGTGTTCTCTGATAACAGGAAGAGCATAGAGTGTTCTCTGATAACAGGAAGAACAGAGAGTGTTCCCTGATAACAGGAAGAACAGAGAGTGTTCCCTGATAACAGGAAGAACAGAGAGTGTTCTCTGATAACAGGAAGAGCATAGTGTTCTCTGATAACAGGAAGAGCATAGTGTTCTCTGATAACAGGAAGAACAGAGAGTGTTCCCTGACAACAGGAAGAGCATAGAGTGTTCTCTGATAACAGGAAGGAAGTGTTCCCTGACAACAGGAAGAGCATAGAGTGTTCCCTGATAACAGGAAGAACAGAGAGTGTTCCCTGACAACAGGAAGAGCATAGAGTGTTCTCTGATAACAGGAAGAGCATAGAGTGTTCTCTGATAACAGGAAGAACAGAGAGTGTTCCCTGATAACAGGAAGAGCATAGAGTGTTCTCTGATAACAGGAAGAACAGAGAGTGTTCCCTGACAACAGGAAGAGCATAGAGTGTTCCCTGATAACAGGAAGAACAGAGAGTGTTCCCTGACAACAGGAAGAGCATAGAGTGTTCCCTGACAACAGGAAGGGCATAGAGTGTTCTCTGATAACAGGAAGAACAGAGAGTGTTCCCTGATAACAGGAAGAGCATAGAGTGTTCTCTGATAACAGGAAGAGCATAGAGTGTTCCCTGACAACAGGAAGAGCATAGAGTGTTCTCTGATAACAGGAAGAGCATAGAGTGTTCTCTGATAACAGGAAGAGCATAGAGTGTTCTCTGATAACAGGAAGAGCATAGAGTGTTCTCTGATAACAGGAAGAGCATAGAGTGTTCTCTGATAACAGGAAGAGCATAGAGTGTTCTCTGATAACAGGAAATACAGAGAGTGTTCCCTGATAACAGGAAGAACAGAGAGTGTTCCCTGATAACAGGAAGAGCATAGAGTGTTCTCTGATAACAGGAAGAACAGAGAGTGTTCCCTGATAACAGGAAGAGCATAGAGTGTTCTCTGATAACAGGAAGAGCATAGTGTTCTCTGATAACAGGAAGAGCATAGAGTGTTCTCTGATAACAGGAAGAGCATAGAGTGTTCTCTGATAACAGGAAGAGCATAGTGTTCTCTGATAACAGGAAGAACAGAGAGTGTTCCCTGACAACAGGAAGAGCATAGAGTGTTCTCTGATAACAGGAAGAGCATAGAGTGTTCTCTGATAACAGGAAGAGCATAGAGTGTTCTCTGATAACAGGAAGAACAGAGTGTTCCCTGATAACAAGAATGACCGGGGGGGTTCACTGATATCAGGAAGAACGGTGTCAAATCAAATCAAATTGTATTGGTCGCATACACATGGTTAGCAGATGTTATTGTGAGTGTAGCAAAATGTTTATGCTTCTAGATCCGACAGTGCAACAGCATCTAACAGGTAATATCTAACAAATTCCACAACAAAACCTAATATCTAACAAATTCCACAACAAAACCTAATACACACAATCTAGTAAAGGAATAAGATGAGAATATATAAGTATAAAATATATGGTTGGGCAGTGACATAGCAGCTAAGATGCAATAGATAGTAAAGAATAGATAGTGAAAGACACAGTATAAAGTATATACAGTTGAAGTTGGAAGTTTACATACACCTTAGCCAAATACATTTATACTCAGTTTTCACAATTCCTGACATTTAATCCTAGTAAAAATGACCTGTCTTAGGTCAGTTAGGATCACCACTTTATTTTAAGAATGTGAAATGTCAGAATAAGAGTAGAGAGAATTATTTATTTCAGCTTTTATTTCTTTCATCACATTCCAAGTGGGTCAGAAGTTCACATACACTCAATTAGTATTTGGTAGCATTGCCTTTAAATTGTTTAACTTGGGTCAAACATTTCGGGTAGCCTTCCACAAGCTTCCCACAAGACGTTTTGTGGATTTTGGCCCATTCCTCCTGACAGAGCTGGTGAAAATGAGTCGGGTTTGTAGGCCTCCTTGCTCTCACACACTTTTTCAGATCTGCCCACAAATGTTCTATAGGATTGAGGTCAGGGCTTTGTGATGGCCACTCCAATACCTTGACTTTGTTGTTGTTGCCATTTTGCCACAACTTTGGGAGTATGCTTGGGGTCATTGTCCATCTGGAAGACCCATTTGCTACCAAGTTTTAACTTCCTGACTGATGTCTTGTTGTTGCTTCAATATATCCACCTAATTTTCCTTTCCTCATGTTGCCATCTATTTTGTGAAGTTCACCAGTCCCTCCTGCAGCAAAGCACCCTCACAACATGATGCTGCCACCCCTGTTCTTCACAGTTGGGATGGTGTTCATTATGACCAAACAGTTCTCTTTTTGTTTCATCAGACCAAAGGACATTTCTCCAAAAAAGTACGATCTTTGTCCCCATGTGCAGTGGCAAACCGTAGTCTGGCTTTTTTTATGGCAGTTTTGGAGCAGTGGCTTCTTCCTTGCTGAGCGGCCTTTCAGGTTATGTCAATATAGGACTTGTTTTTACTGTGGAGATATATATATATATATATATATATATATACTTTGTACCTGTTTCCTCCAGCATCTGTTCTGGGATTGATTTGCACTTTTTGCACCATAGTACGTTCATCTCTAGGAGACAGAACGCGTCTCCTTCCTGAGCGGTATGACATCTGTGTGGTCCCATGTTGTTTATACTTGCGTACTATTTTTTGTACAGATGAATGTGGTACCTTTAGGTGTTTGCAAATTGCTCCCAAGGTTGAACCAGACTTGTGGACGTCTACACTTTTTTTCCTGAGGTCTTGGCTGATTTCTTTTGATTTTCCCATGATGTCAAACAAAGAGAAATGAGTTTGAAGGTAGGCCTTGAAATACATCCACAGGTACACCTCCAATTGACTCAAATGACGTCAATTAGCCTATCAGAAGCTTCTAAAGCCTCATTTTCTGGAATTGTGTGATACAGTGAATTATAAGTGAAATAATCTGTCTGTAAACTATTTTTGGAAGAATTACTTGTGTCATGCACAAAGTAGATGTCCTAACCGACTTTCCAAAACTATAGTTTGTTAAAACTTGTTACAACTAGACATTCCGCTAGCGGAACCCCTCAACAACATCCGGTGAAATGGCAGAGCGTCAAATTCAAATTAAATTACTATAAATAATCAACTTTCATGAAATCCCACATGCAATACACCAAATTAAAGCTACACTTGTTGTTAATCCAGCCAACGTGTCAGATTTCAAAAAGGATTTACGGCGAAAGCAAACCGTGCGATTATCTGAGGATAGCACACCACCAAACATGACATTCATATTTCAACCTGCCAGGCGCGACACAAAACGCAGAAATAACTATATAATTCATGCCTTACCTTTGAAGATATTATTTTTTTAGCACTCCAATATGTCCCATAAACGTCACAAATGGTCCTGTTGTTTGATTAATTTGGTCGTTATATCTCCAAAATGTCCATTTATTTGGCGTGTTTGATCCAGAAAAACACCGGTTCAAACTCGCACTACATGACTACAAAATATCTAATAAGTTACCATGTAAACGTGTTCCAAACATTTCAAACAACCTTCCTAATACAACTTTAGGTATTTTTTTACGTAAATAATCGATAAAATTTAAGACAGGATAAACTGCGTTAATAGCGGATAAAAACAAAGTGGAGCGTGCTTTCAAGTCACGCGCCTCTAACAAACAGTACACTACACTGGATCCTCGTTCTGAACAGCCCTACTTCTTCATTACACAAAGGAGAAACATCAACCAATTTCTAAAGACTATTGACATCCAGTGGAAGCAATATAAACTGCGAGCAATTGCCACAGAAATTTAGGTCCCCATAGAAAATTAATTGAAAAGAGAGTAACCTCAATTATTTTTTCCTGGATGGATTTTTCTCAAGTTTTCACCTGCCATATCAGTTCTGTTATACTCACAGACATTATTCAAACAATTTTAGAAACTTTAGAGTGTTTTCTATCTAACTATACCAATTATATGCATATCCTAGCTTCTGTTAACTTTGGGCACGCCGGACGTGAAAATACTGCACCCAAGCCCGAAAAGGTTAACAAGAAATTTGTGGAGTGGTTGAAAAACGAGTTTTAATGACTCCAACTTAAGTGTATGTAAACTTCCGACTTCAACTGTACATGTGAGATGAGTAATGCGAGATATGTAAACACTATTAAAGTGACTAGTGTTCCATTTATTAAAGTGGCCAAGTCTATAGGTAGGCAGTCACCTCTCTGTGCTAGTGGTGGATGTTTAACTATCTGATGGCCCTGAGATAGAAGCTGTTTTTCAATCTCTCTGTCCAATCTTTGATGCACCTATACTGACCTCACTTTCTGGATGGAAGCAGGGTGAACAGGTAGTGGCTCGGGTGGTTGTTGTCCTTGATGATCTTTTTGCCCTACTGTGACATCGGGTGTAGTAGGTGTCCTGGAGGGCAGCTGGTTTTCCCCCGGTGATGCGTTGTGCAGATCGCACCACCCTCTGGAGAGCCCTGCGTTTGTGGCCCGTGCATTTGCCGTACCAGGCAGTGATACAGCCCATCAGGATGCTCTCAATTGTGCACCTGAAAAGTTAGTGAGGGTTTTCAGGGGACAAGCAAAATTTTCTCAGCCTCCTGAGGTTGAAGAGGTGCTGTTGTGCCTTCTTCACCACACTGTCTGTGTGCATGGACCGTTTCAGTTTGTAGAGGAACTTAAAACTTTCCACCTTCTCCATTGCTGTCCCGTGGATAGGGGGGTGTTCCCTTTGCTGTTTCTTGAAGTCCACGATCATTGTTTTGCTGACATTGAGTGAGAGGTTATTTTCCTGACACCACACTCCGGCTCTCACCTCCTCCCTGTAGGCTGTCTCGTCATTGTTGGTAATCAAGCCTACCATCTACAAACTTGATGATTGAGTTGGAGGTGTGCATGACCACGCAGTCGTGGGTGAACAGAGAGTACAGGAGAGGGCTGAGAACGCACCCTTGTGGGGCCCCAGTGTTGAGGATCAGCGGAGTGGAGATGTTTTTTTCCCTACTTTCGCCACCTAGGGGCGGCCCATCAGGAAGTCCAGGAACCAGTTGCACAGGGCGGGGTCGAGACCCAAGGTCTCAAGCTTAATGATGAGTTTGGAGGGTACTATGGTGTTGAATGCTGAGCTGTAGTCAATGAATAGCATTCTTACATAGGTATTCCTCTTGTCCAGATGGGATAGGGCAGTGTGTTGTGTGATGGCGATTGCATCGTCTGTGGACCTATTGGGGCGGTGAGCAAATTGGAGTGAGTCTAGGGTAACAGGTAGGGTGGAGGTGATATGATCCTTGACTAGTCTCTCAAAGCACTTCATGATTACAGAAGTGAGTGTGGGAAGTGGGAAGATAGTCATTGAGTTCAGTTACCTTAGCTTTCTTGAGAACAGGAACAATGGTGGCCATCTTGAAGCATGTGGGGACAACAGACTGGGATAGAGATTGAATGAATATGTCCGTAAACACACCAGCCAGCTTGTCTGCGTATGCTCTGTGGATGCGGCTGGGGATGCTGTCTGGACCGGCAACCTTGCGAGGGTTAACACATTTAAATATTTTACTCACGTTGGCCACAGAGATGGAGAGCCCTCCGTCTTTGGTATCAGGCCGTGTCAGTGGTACTGTATTTTCCTCAAAGCGTGCAAAGAAGTTGTTTAATTTGTCTGGGAGCAAGACGTTGATGTCCTCAACGGAGCTGGTTTTCTTTTTGTAATCCATGATTGTCTGTAGATCCTGCCAGATATGTCTCGTGTTTGAGCCATTGAATTGCGACTCTACTTTGTCTCTATACTGACGCTTTGCTTGTTTGATTGCCTTATGGAGGGAATAACTATAGTGTTTGTATTTGGTCATGTTTCCAGTCGCCTTGCCATGGTGGTACCTGCTTTCAGTTTTGTGCAAATGCTGTGTTCAATCCACGGTTTCTGGTTATGGAAGGTTTTAATAGTCACAGTGGGTACAATATCTCCTATACACTTCCTTATAAAACTCGCTCACCAAGTCAGCGTATACGTCAATGTTATGTCTGAGGCTACCCAGGAACATATCCCAGTCCACATGTTCGAAGCAATCTTGAAGCGTGGAATCCGATTGGTCAGACCAGCGTTTGATAGACCTAAGCACGGACGCTTCCTGTTTAAGTTTCTGCCTATAGGAGGGGAGCAACTAGATGGAGTCATGGTCAGATTTGCCAAAAGGAGGGTGGGGGTGGGCCTTGTATGCATTGCGTAAGTTAGAGTAGCAGTGGTCGGGTGTGTTACTCGCTCGTGTACTGCAATCGATATGCTGATAGGTAAACTAGGTAAACTTAGGTAAACTTGTTCTCAGATTTGTTTTAATCCCCAGCTACAATAAATGCAGCCTCAGGATATATGGTTTCCAGTTTGCATAAAGTCCAGTGAAGTTCCTTGATGGCCGTCTTGTTCCTGTCGGCGCAATGCACTGAAAATCCCATTGGTTGTACGGACCCCGGCAGCATGTCCACAGCTAGCAATGTCTCCGTGAAACAGAGTATGTCGCAATCCAGGATATCTCTTTGGAAAGCAACTCTTGCCCTAATTTCGTCAACTTTGTTAACCAGTGACTGGACATTAGTGAGTAATATTCTCGGAAGTGGTGCGTGGTGTGTGCGCATCAGAAATCTTACTAGAAGACAGCTCCGGCACCCTCTCCTCCGACGGCCTTGTTTTGGGTCGGCCTCTGGAATCAGCTTAAATGCCCTGGGAGGTGCAGACAAAGGATCTGCTTTGGGAAAGTCGTATTCCTGGTCGTAGCGCTGGTTGTGCTGGTAAGTTGACGTCTCTCTGATATCAAATAGTTTTTCCCAGCTGTATGTAATAACACTTAAGGTTTTATGGGCTAACAATGTAATAAATAATACATACAAAAACACAATACTGCACAGTCTATTAAGGACTTGAGGCGAAGCAGATGATTACATGTCTTGGTTTGTTCACTGATAACAGGAAGAACATAGTGTGTTCCCTGATAACAGGAAGAACAGCGTGTTCCCTGATAACAGGAAGAACAGCGTGTTCCCTGATAACAGGAAGAACAGCGTGTTCCCTGATAACAGGAAGAACAGCGTGTTCCCTGATAACAGGAAGAACATAGTGTGTTCCCTGATAACAGGAAGAACAGCGTGTTCCCTGATAACAGGAAGAACAGCGTGTTCCCTGATAACAGGAAGAACAGCGTGTACCCAGATAACAGGAAGAACAGCGTGTTCCCTGATAACAGGAAGAACAGCGTGTTCCCTGATAACAGGAAGAACATAGTGTTCCCTGATAAGAGGAAGAACAGCGTGTTCCCTGATAACAGGAAGAACAGCGTGTTCCCTGATAACAGGAAGAACAGCGTGTTCCCTGATAACAGGAAGAACAGCGTGTTCCCTGATAACAGGAAGAACAGCGTGTTCCCTGATAACAGGAAGAACAGCGTGTTCCCTGATAACAGGAAGAACAGCGTGTTCCCTGATAACAGGAAGAACAGTGTGTTCCCTGATAAGAGGAAGAACAGTTCCCTGATAAGAGGAAGTGTTCCTGATAACAGGAAGAACAGCGTGTTCCATGATAACAGGAAGAACAGCGTGTTCCCTGATAACAGGAAGAACAGCGTGTTCCCTGATAACAGGAAGAACAGCGTGTTCCATGATAACAGGAAGAACAGCGTGTTCCATGATAACAGGAAGAACAGCGTGTTCCCTGATAAGAGGAAGAACAGCGTGTTCCCTGATAACAGGAAGAACAGCGTGTTCCATGATAACAGGAAGAACAGCGTGCTCCCTGATAAGAGGAAGAACAGCGTGTTCCATGATAACAGGAAGAACATAGTGTGTTCCCTGATAACAGGAAGAACAGCGTGTTCCCTGATAACAGGAAGAACATAGTGTGTTCCCTGATAACAGGAAGAACAGCGTGTTCCCTGATAACAGGAAGAACATAGTGTGTTCCCTGATAACAGGAAGAACAGCGTGTTCCCTGATAAGAGGAAGAACTGATAGTGTGTTCCCTGATAACAGGAAGAACAGCGTGTTCCCTGATAACAGGAAGAACTGATAAGAGGAAGAACAGCGTGTTCCCTGATAACAGGAAGAACAGCGTGTTCCCTGATAACAGGAAGAACTGATAGTGTGTTCCCTGATAAGAGGAAGAACAGCGTGTTCCCTGATAACAGGAAGAACATAGTTCCCTGATGTTCCCTGATAACAGGAAGAAAGCGTGTTCCCTGATAAGAGGAAGAACAGCGTGTTCCCTGATAACAGGAAGAACATAGATGTGTTCCCTGATAACAGGAAGAACAGCGTGTTCCCTGATAACAGGAAGAACAGCGTGTTCCCTGATAACAGGAAGAACAGCGTGCTCCCTGATAAGAGGAAGAACAGCGTGTTCCCTGATAAGAGGAAGAACTTAGTGTTCCCTGATAAGAGGAAGAACTTAGTGTTCCCTGATAACAGGAAGAACAGAGTGTTCCCTGATAAGAGGAAGAACTTAGTGTTCCCTGATAAGAGGAAGAACAGCGTGTTCCATGATAACAAGAAGAACAGAGTGTTCCCTGTTAACAGGAAGAACAGAGAGTGTTCCCACGCCTAAGGAATGAAATCAAGATAACCCCATTCCAAAAGCTCTTGTATCAATGCCCATTTCTGACTTCCAGCCACATAACTCCAAACGTACTTAGAGCATGATAATTTCAACCTTTGGTTGTGGTTTGTTGTCTATTCGCCGGATGGCTTTTTTATGTACAAATAAGTAAATTGCCTCACATGAATTACTTGCAAGAGAGGATTACGTGTCTTGGCAGCCTAATATGCAAACTCTGATAGATATAGTGCCTTTCAGCGTTCTGTTTAACGCAATCTTTCTTGGTGATATGGTGTATTTACAGACCTAGGACTATTGAGCACAAATTGTATGAAAAATGGGTAAGTTCATTTTGTTGTCACAAAGAGCATGTTTAATCAGATGCTAAGAATAGCTCAGCTAGGGGTGGATGAGAACAGGTTGACATGCCAGATATTTTTGTAACATCATCCATGAGTAGAACCAGAGTAGAACCATGTCGCTGTCAAACTAATAAACAACATCATGTTTCATGCTCTTAAGGATGTGGGAGCAAACATATACTGTTTTTATTGAGGACTTGAACCAATAGACTACAGTGTTCTGCTGATTCACGCCTCTATTCCACTGAAAAACACAACAAATTCCAAAGACTTTGTCCCCAACTCGGTCCTGTCCTTCCATCTGGGCATCGGCAGATCATTAAGTAGTAAATCTATCAGCCTCTGCCATGTGTCTCTCGGGCTGACGCTCCAAATGTCACTGGGCCATAGGAGGGGGGCAAGCCTGCCCCCAAACAGGGAGTGAAAAGTTGCTGAGCCGGACCCAATATCCTCCCTAACCCCCACCTTCTACTCAATAAACTGCTTCACTGCTCTTTCCTTCTCAAATTCATGCCGATCAATCCCTCAGCGAGTGCGCCTGGGCCAAACCCACCGTGCCCCAGAGTTCCATACCTGGCAGGGCTCTAAAAGTGCGACCAATTTACTTGCATATGCGCCTAAATATTTTGCTGTGCAACCTGGAATTTAAATTTAGGAGCACCAGTGCGTCTAGAAAAAATTAAGGATTCTAGCTTTATTAGCTCAAATATTTTTCACTGTGATCCAACATTTCTTTGTGTGCGCCTACATTTTTCAATGGCCAGCGTAGTGCCCTGCCAGGCATGGGCCTTCCCCTCCATCATCACTGCAGCTTTGTGACCGCTCATCCAAAACAAGAGAGAAAAATCTAGCTCCAAATCACCGGCACACAGCTGCTCAATATGCAGTTTAACTATTGCATACTGTACCTCTGATGATATTTGAATTAGGACTAATTAGCTATGGGCTTCCAGAAATATGTCAATTCCAGGCCTGGTGTTATGCATCTCTCAATTGTATTTAGCTATACTCAGATCCAGTAATGGCCTTGACTATTGTAAATCAAAAATAATATTGCTTTGATCGTGATTGGCATCCAGCAGGTTAACTAGGGTTATGAATGATGTTATACAACTGCCAGATTTGGATTTATGTCCTTCCCTTGGCTAGGTTTCACAACATTCATTTGAACTTTTACATGAAAAACAGTCTTTGCTCTTCATCTAGCCTACTGTACTGAATGTATTCCCTCTTATTGCATAGCACAGCCTCCCGTTACCAAGGTAACTGATATAAATTCAGTTCACCATTGATTCAAAGGTATATTTATGTATCTCCCCTCAAGTGTGTATAGTTTCAGAACTCAACAATATTACTAAGCAAAAGGGGAAAACCCAGCAAAAATCAATCAGATCGTGATGAAAATCTGTCAGGTAAAAGCCTTTTTTTTCTTTCCTTTCCTGGCTAAGCCAATGTCATACAGTCTGTGTGCTTCAAGGTATGGTTATGTACCCAGAATGTAGAAAGGATGTCCCTGAGATTTCATCCTTCTCCACGTGTACAACATGCCTCACAGAATAGAATGCTTCAGTTATTCTATTCTATTAAAGTATATTGCACAAGGAAGCAGTGGTAATGGTACAGGACTGCTATTTCACAAGTCTCTTCCTCTTATTTTTCCTATGACATACAATAAACGGACATGTCGTAAGGTCCTAATTTAGGTAAAAACATTTTTTTTTGTCTTATGTTAGTACTAGCAGCTAGCTAGTAGCCTAGTCAAGGATGCATCAATGCAATATTGGCACACAACATTTTGTTACAGATCAACAGAACGAAAGTAAACCTTGAATTTGTAGGTTTAAAATGTCCCTCTGGTGGCCAGGGTTGACTTATTTTAAGAAATGCCATTGATTCATGGATTTAAAGTCTAAAATCTTTGATAGGTTGTTGAGGAATCTGTTACGGGAAATAATCACTGTGAGCTGGTGAGGTTAGCATAGGGCTAACGTGTGCCAGGTTATCTGATGGGACCAGCTACAATGTAGCATTCTATAACGTGTAAGTAAATCAAATATTTTACCCCCCTTTTTAGTGATATTGATTGGCAGTTAAAGTCTTGTCCCATCACTGCAACTCCCGTACGGACTCAGGAGAGGTGAAGGTCGAGAAACATGCATCCTCTGAAACACAACTCTGCTAAGCCGCACTGCTTCTTGACGCACTGCTCGCTTAACCCAGAAGCCAGCCTCACCAATGTGTTGGAGGAAACACCATACAACTGGCGACTGAAGTAAGTGTGCATGCACCCGGCCAGCCACAAGTAGTCGCTAGATCGCGATGGCACAAGGACATCCCGGCCGGCCAAACCCTCCCCTAACCCGGACGACGCTGGGACAATTGTGCACCCCCTCATGGGTCTCTCACAGACTGGGATCGGACCTGGTCTGTAGTGATGCCTCAAGCACTGCAATGTAGTGCCTTAGACCGCTTTGCCACTCGGGAGGCCATAGAAGAAACAATTTCAAGTTTAACTATACATGCCCCAGACCTACAGGAAGAATGCTCATAACGCCAACAACGGGAAACCTTTCCAACCCCCACCACTCCCCTCCTTCTATTTTATTTATCTGTGCTTTCCAAGACCAAAATGAAAGCAGTCAGGAGCCATGGTAACCAACCAGTAGGCAAGTAGAGTATAGAGTCCTATTCACCAGCTAGGCAGTGAGAGGGTTGGCTGCAAGCGTTGCTATAAATGTGAGTGTAGCTGGGGAGAGCACCTGTCCAAATCCACAGCCACTTCACACCCAGAGGATCATTAATGTAATTTAACTGGCTTCCCTGTGTCTCTAGCTACTGCTACCCTAGCTGCTGTGTCTCTAGCAACTGCCACCCTAGCTGCTGTGACTCTAGCTACTGCTACCCTATCTGCTGTGTCTCTAGCAACTGCTACCCTAGCTGCTGTGACTCTAATTACTGCTACCCTTGCTGCTGTGACTCTAGCTACTGCTACCCTAGCTACTGCTACCCAAGCTGCTGTGTCTCTAGGTACTGCTATCCTAGCTGCTGTGACTCTAGCTACCGCTACCCTAGCTGCTGTGACTCTAGCTACTGCTACCCTAGCTGCTGTGACTCTAGCTAAAGCTACCCTAGCTGCTGTGTCTCGAACTACTGCTACCCTAGCTGCTGTGACTCTAGCTACTGCTACCCTAGCTGCTGTGACTCTAGCTACTGCTACCCTAGCTGCTGTGACTCTAGCTACCGCTACCCTAGCTGCTGTGTCTCGAACTACTGCTACCCTAGCTGCTGTGATGTCCCAAAATGGCACCATATTCCATATATCGTGCTTTAATGTGCGCTGGTCAAGTGGGCTTCGAGCACTCAAATTGGAGCATGTGAGGGTCGGGGTAGGAGTTCAAGGTATGCGAAACAGAGCACGGAGGGCACTTCTCGAATGCGTACTCCATTTGTACATATTTTGAAGCATGCATCGATGCAAATGGATAGTATGCAAAGAAATATGACGCAAACACGTAAAAAATTATGCACAATTTCTTGAAATCAATGCCGGCCATTATTTGAACTGAAGCGGGAGAAAATACACTCCGACTTCGCAATGAAATGTTGCCTATTCACATCTCATATGTTAATAAATCCATGTTGTGTTAATTTAGGCATGTTTATCAGACAGTGTGGTGAAGAAGCCTCAGGAAGCTGAAGAAATTTGGCTTTGCACCTTAAACCCTCACTAACTTTTACAGATGCACAATTGAGAGCATCCTGTCGGGCTGTATCACCGTCTGGAATGGCAACTGCACTGCCTACAACTGCAGGGCTCTCCAGAGGGTGGTGTGGTCTGCCCAATGTATCACTGGGGGCAAACTATCTGCCTTCCAGGACACCTACAGTACCCGATGTCACAGGAAGGCCAAAAAGATCATCAAGGACAACAACCACCCAAGCTACTGCCTGTTCACCCCTCTATCATCCAGAAGGCGAGGTCAGTACAGAGGCATCAAAGCTGAGACCGAAAGACTGAAAAACAGCTTCATCAGACTGTTAAATAGCCACCACTAGCACATTAGAGGCTGCTCCCCTATATAGACATGAAATCACTGGCCACATTAATAATGGGACACTAGTCACTTTAATAATGTTTACATATTTTGCATTACTCATCTCATACATATATACTGTATTCTATTATATTCTTCTGTATCTTAAGTCTGTGCCGCTCTGACATTCCTCGTCCAAATATTTGTATATTCTTGATTCCATTCCTTTACTTTAGATTTAGGGGTATTGTGTATATTGTTGTGAAATTGTTAGATTCTACTTGTTAGATATTACTGCACTGTTGGAGCTAGAAACACAAGCATTTCACTACACCCGCAATAACATCTGCTAAGCACGTGTATGTGACCAATTAAATTGTATTTGATTTGAGATAGCAAGCCCATAATAAGTTAATAGGGCTAACTGGCTAGGTACTAGTACTCTTAGCTAGCTATATAGCCACAAAGAATTTACATCTATCTTGCATAATATACGTTTTAGGTCCTTTTTGCTTGTTGAACTACCTGGTTAGCTACATTAGTATGGTTCACATATATCTAGCTCATAGTTATGAAGTGAAATGGTTGCTTTGTGTATATCTTGTTTCGTCTCTATTTCCATTGTTGTCCTGGCTGGAAGACGGTTCAGTGAATGGGTACTGTAAGTCCATAGTAAGTCAATAGGGCTAACTGGCTAGCTATCTAGCCATGAAGAATTGGCAGCTACCTTGAATAACGTTAGTTTTAGGTCATTTTTGCCTCTTTAACTAGCTGGCTAGCTAGATTATTACGGTTCACATATCTAACTGATAATTATGAAGTAAAACTTTTGCTCTGTGTATATCTCCTCTATTGTTACCATTGTCCTGGCTGGAAGAAGGTTCATTGAATAGGGAGGTGAGGTGTAAGTCAATACAGTGGTGGGAGTGCGAGTGCTTCTCAAATGTATTGCTTTATGCATTCTCCACACTCTCTCATCCTCACAAGAATGTACTCAAGAGAACATGTTTGGAGAATGCACTAAGCGCATGAGAGTGTGGGGCACAGTAGTATGCATATTGAGAAACATGCCTTGTCTCACTTCAGACCTGGCCTAGCCTTGGCAAAGCCCACGTCTGAGGCCTCAACAGTGTTTAGGTGGATCCCAGCAGAGCAGCGGGACAAGGGTCACGACACCCAATGTTCGCATCCTTCCGTCTCAGTATCAGCCAGGAACAACCATCCTCTCACACTTTACAGCAGCCAGAAGACGGGGCCTGTTCCCTCCACTCCTGAGCGACGTTGTGGGTAGCTACCATTGTGTTCATAATGAGAGTTAATAGCACAGTAACAGAAAGCCGCAGAAGCGTGTAATGATTTGGTTTGGCAGCGGTTATTGGAATCCCCTTCTGGTTTTAAATGATAGCACATCTTCCACAATGGGGTGAATGTAGATCTATGATGACTGTGGGGTGTCAGGAAGCCCCCCCCCCACCGACCAGCACCCAGCCTGATATTCCCGGTTCAGGGCTATAGGAGCCTCAGGGGCATAGCACAGTTTAATAACAACCACTGGTCCAAAGACAGAGGAGTGGTCTCCACTCAGTGGAAGGGGATTAGTCAGATTAAAGGGAGTTTCAAACCACATCTATTGTTGCTGCTGTCGTCTGGAAAGGTAAGGGGATGAGAACCTTGTGCACAGCAGTGCCCCCGTTGCCTGGGGAACATGAGTTGAACAGAGAGCCACAACGACACCTACTGAAGGAGACGAGAATGCCAACTAACCAGGAAATTAAAATGAGCCCGTTTTCCTTTGGGAGAGACATTATTGACTCTGTGTAAGTAATGTGAAGGACAAGGGAGCAGTCAAGTGAAAATAATGTGCCTGACCTGAAAGTTTAACGTAATAGAACATTTAAATGTGGATTGTTGTTTTTTCTTTGGAGGTTTCACGATTGAAGGTGAACGGTTTTATAATATGCTCATTTCCTTTTCAATCTTAAAAGTGACTGCAACCGTGTTATACCTCTGCATGACAACGCAATTGAGTATAATTACACCATAAGAGGTTTGCCCAGCACAAGAACTGCAATAATGTATGCATGCCGCCAGGAAAAATACCAAAAGGTGAGAAAAACAGTGGTAATTCTGAGATGAGAATCCCGTCCTACGGGATAATTATGTTGCCCCAGCTTTGAAGGCTCAGAGGGTCACAGATGTATTAGTCCGAACGGAAAATGGAAGCTGGAGTGTGTTTTTGCTTTCCAAATGTTTTGTAAACAACTGTGTTCCCTACTATGTAGAGGCAGGGGGGACATACAACTCTCCCCTTCAAACACAAACCTCCCCTGCTCCCCTGTCTGCTAACAGGTCCTGGCCCCAGACTGAGCCAGAGACCACGTATAACTCAGCCACACCACCACTGAAATCCTGACTTTCAGTTAAGCAGGGATAAAGCAGAACAAGATTAGTAAAACAAAACAGAACATGAGGGAGGAAATATCTGATCCAGTATAGACCCTAATATACTGTCTGATCCAGTATAGACACTAATATACTATCTGATCCAGTATAGACCCTAATATACTATCTGATCCAGTATAGACCCTAATATACTATCTGATCCAGTATAGACCCTAATATACTGTCTGATCCAGTATAGACCCTAATATACTATCTGATCCAGTATAGACCCTAATATACCCTAATATCTGATCCAGTATAGACCCTAATATACTGTCTGATCCAGTATAGACCCTAATATACTATCTGATCCAGTATAGACCCTAATATACTGTCTGATCCAGTATAGACCCTAATATACTATCTGATCCAGTATAGACCCTAATATACTATCTGATCCAGTATAGACCCTAATATACTATCTGATCCAGTATAGACCCTAATATACTATCTGATCCAGTATAGACCCAAATATTATATCTGATCCAGAATAGACCCCAATATAATATCTGATCCAGTATATACCCTAATATAATATCTGATCCAGTATAGATCCTAATATAATATCTGATCCAGTATAGACCCTAATATAATATCTGATCCAGTATAGATCCTAATATAATATCTGATCTAGTATAGACCCTAATATACTATCTGATCCAGCATAGACCCTAATATAATATCTGATCCAGTATAGACCCTAATATAATATCTGATCCAGTATAGACCCTAATATAATATCTGATCCAGAATAGACCCCAATATAATATCTGATCCAGTATAGACCTTAATATAAAATCTGATCCAGTATAGACCTTAATATAATATCTGACCCACTCAGAGAAGTCACCTCTAGCACAGGATAGCAGTGAGCTGCGGGGGGGGGGGGGGGGGGGTATGGAGGGAACACGTGCCAACGGGGCTTAAGTTTGTGACGTGGGAGGTTCAGAGTCAGACACCCGCCAGGGGAGACAGACTGCAGTGTTGGCAGCTGTCAGTTGAGAGGGTGAGAGCCATGTGCTGATACTCCCAGACAATCCAACCCCCCAACCCACCCAGGGAGAGCCTAGTGGAGGCAGGCCCGGCACAGAGAGGTCCAGCTGGGCTTGACTAGAACACCACACACAGACATGGATTTCATATAAATCCCAGGGCAAACACAAATAACTGTGGTTCTTATGAACCTGCCCACGGAGCAATACATTCACTGGATATGGCATCACCCGAGCTCGTCCCTAACCAAACACAATCATACCTTCAATCATCTCTGCCACACACTCCCCGTTGCTGGGATTTACAGCAGATAGGGAAAGTATGGTACTGAGAAGACAGGAAAAGATAAGACGATTTTTTTGTGTGTGTGTGTGTGTGTGTGCGCGCGGACTATTAACTATTCTTGTGGGGACCAGAACTCCCCACAAGAATTGCAAACAAACAAAAATTTGACCAACTGGGGACATTTTGTTAGTCCCCACAAGGTCAAATGCTATTTCTAGGGGGTTTAGGGACCCTAAAACTAACCCTAGCTCCTAACCCTAAGCCTTAACGGAATTCTAATTCTAACTGGGGACATTTTGTTGGTCCCCACAAGGTCAAATGCTATTTCTAGGGGGTTTAGGGTTAAAGTTAGAATTAATTAAGGGTTATGGTTAGGAGCTAAGGTTAGTTTTAGGGTTAGGAGCTGGGTTAGGGTTAAGGTTAGGTTTTTGGATTAAGGTTAGGGTTAGGTTTTTGGGCTAGGGTTACTAGGGTTAGGGTTATGGTAAGGGTTACGGTAAGAGTACAGGTTAGGTTTAGGGTTAGGAGTTAGGGAAAAATTGGATTTTGAATGGGACTGAATTGTGTGTTTCCACACGGTTATCTGTACAAGACTGCATGTGTGTGTGTGGGGGGGGGGAGGATTCGGGCCTTGTCTGAAAGACACAAGGCCTCAAATGTTATCTTCCATGTTCTCTAATGAGGATGATATCATGAGATCATATAACATAGCAATATATAAAAATATAAAATAGTGTTTCCTGTAGTTTATCATTATCCCAGAAAACAATAACAATAGACTTCATAATGTTGTGGACTTTTATGAAATGTCCTCATGCAGCTCTGTGCAGTCTAGTGGAGGACATCAAAGATTTTGAGTGGAATGGAGCACCATCTACTGGAGGAGAGGTGAATGAACAGACGAAACCCATGCCATGTGTTGCCAATGTGCATGTAGGCATTTCCTGATCTGACTACAGCAGAGGCTGAGCTGTAACAGTATAGAATCCTGCACATGAGGCTGCCAGCTTTCCAGTCCATACTCCTGGCCACAAAAAGTCTCATTGTTGACAGAGATGCTCCATGGGCCTTGACACCAGAGGAGGCTGGTGGACGGAGCTACAGTAGGATGGGCTCAATGAGCCCATCCAGCTATATCTCCTCGACCCAGCCTCCTCTGCTTGACCCATATTATCCAGTCCCTAAGGTCCAACAAGCGCCACATTTTAAAACAGGGAGCTGATGTATTTTAAAGGTGCTCTTCTCCTACAGGCAGGCATTTCATTCCCGGAGACTTGGCTGGATCTGAATACGGAAACAGAGCAGCCTGGAAAAATAAAGATCGTTCTGGGGCAGAAGCAGAGTGGGAAGAGGAAGTGGGGTTTTTAGTCCCATAAATCACGTGGTGGTCCCCAGGGTGGTGGGGTCTGTTGTGGACTGGCGTGCCTGGTCCCTGCAGCCTGCAGCTCAGCATTCACATCTGGTCCTGCCATCAGACAGGAGAGCCTCTGTCTCTGTATTGGCCTCATCCTCAGGTACTGTAAACCTTGCCTGGCCGTCCACCAGGTCACCCTGGCCCCTCCATACTCTCTACTACTCCCTCTACTACTATGAGCTAGAGCCACTGAGCTGATATATGAGCCTGTCCTGCTATTGTGTGCCTGCTCGACAACCTGAGCTACTAATTTGCTGTGCCGATTCTTTCGGTGGCCTACATTTCAAACAGCGTACTTTCAAAGCCTGAGTGCTGAGCTCTCGCTTTCCTCCCCTGGCAGGCACAATGGCTTTTCCATGTCTCCTGTTCATTTAGCAAGTTAGCGTGCGCCGCCGAGCACCAGCACAATGCGTCTTCCGCTCGCCACACAAGATGGCTGATGGAAGTCAGCCTTACTGGAACTGTTAGTGAATGGGCTTGAATTGAAGAATCACTCAGTCAGTTTCAATGAAAAGCCCGACAGATTTCTGCTCCTCATTGACTTTCCATCTCACTAGGCTCAGTCATGAGATGGGTGTAAAATGCCATTTATTTTCCAGCTGCACCACTTCATTCAGGTAAAAATAACAAGGGAAGCCTGGAACTATTTAGACAGCAGCACAGTTGTTCAGAGTACCTTATGGTGACCCAGCTAGGAAACATGGATCACATCCTACAGATTAAACCTGGTCTCCAGTAAAATTGACTGAATGTAATCGTTCTCTGAGAAAAATACAGCCATAACATAGGAATCCTTCTGAAAAGTCTGTGAAAGGAGCCAGACTAGCGAAGTCTCCATGCATGCTCCTTCTGCATGATCAACTCAGCCAATACGATCCTCTGGATGCCTTTTGGATTCATGCCTGCCAGTCAAGCATTGTTAACCTATCAAGAGAGGGAGTCAGGAGGCCCAGCCCTAAAACCACAGACACTGATCCTCCCTAAGAAAAGCCCTCTGATAAGACCTAGGTTGTGCAGCTGGATACTATCAGTTTGTCAAGTATCTGTAGTCCGTAGCAGCAAACGAGAGCAGAGGGAAAGATGTCTCTCAGGCTTTGCTTTCCTTTACTCCCATGACTCTAGGTTGTTACTTATTAGGAGTCAAGATGATGAGTGATGTTACCCCACCTCTGCTTTATACATGAAACGGCTTGTTGGATGTTTTGTGTTGGAATGTGCGTGCACCGGCACTCGCTTGCCTCTGAGCCAAATGGCAGCAATTCTATACAATGCACAATTTTCTGCTGAAGGGAGGTCAGTACAGGTTATTGTTATGCAGTGTAATTTGGATTCAGTATAATGGAACTATTGAAGCTAGTATCCTATTAATTGTGTCAAATGTGTGCATATAATATCCCACACTCGCTCCGACTCCAATCTTCTCTGACAGCGTTAAAAAATATATATATCATGATAATTGATGATGAAGTATGAAGTCTTTGAGTCTTGCTTCCCATTTGCATATTTATGGACATGTATAAGAATTTCCAAATCATCTGGTGGGCGTGTTCTGGCCCGGGGCAAAGTTATGTACAGTCAAGCAGCTGTCTCCTCCCGTTTGTTCAAACACTTAGCACAGAAGGAGATGCTATAGTGATGGAACATGGCTGATCAAAGCATACATTGTCTTTACATCAAACCCAAGGAAGTCGGAGTTGTGTAGCTCCATACGGGCCTGATGGTGAAGTTTGCCAAAGGGGGGCTGTGACTGTGGATATCTGGGACAGGCCAGGCTTCTATGTTACAGGAAGGAAACAACACAGGTATTCAGTACTGAAGGGAGTAAACTGCAATGTCAGATCAGTTCAGGTCAGATCAGTGGCTCTACCCAGTCCACTATACTGAATATTCACAGCTTTGTTCCAACCACAGAAACTACACGGCTTCCCAGGGTGGATCATCATGGAGATATGGAGGTTAACGAATCAAATCAAAATTTTATTTGTCACATACACATGGTTAGCAGATGTTAATGCGAGTGTAGCGAAATGCTTGTGCTTCTAGTTCCGACAAGCAACCTGTGTTTTGGTTCAACGGAGAGCTCATCCAACGCCTGAGCTCAAATTATAAATTCACAAATCAAAAACTGTGATTTAGTCCATGAAAACATAATGGTTGAAAGACAGATGCCTGTGTTCACATAGCAAACGATGTGCCAGGAAGAAAGCCAGTGAACATTTTCCATGCTACGGCAGTTTAATCACAAACGAGGCCACATCATCTCCCAACATGTGGACTCTGAGGAGAGGAAAGACGTGAAGCAGATGGTTTCCTCATCACACTGTTGGTCTTCCTCAGGCAGTTGGGAGAGCAGCAACCGAGACCAAAAGACACTAAATTAGTTTCCGAGGTGAGTTGAGGCTAATGACACGCACTGAGGAAAAACTAAATTAGCTTCCTAGGTGAGTTGAGGCTAATGACACTCACTGAGGAAAATCTAAATTAGCTTCTTAGGTGAGTTGAGGCTAATGGCACGCACTGAGGAAAAACTAAATTAGCTTCCTAGGTGAGTTGAGGCTAATGACACTCACTGAGGAAAATCTAAATTAGCTTCTTAGGTGAGTTGAGGCTAATGGCACGCACTGAGGAAAAACTAAATTAGCTTCCTAGGTGAGTTGAGGCTAATGACATGCATTGAGGAAAAACTAAATTAGCTTCCTAGGTGAGTTGAGGCTAATGGCACGCACTGAGGAAAAACTAAATTAGCGTCCAATGTGAGTTGAGGCTAATGACATGCACTGAACAAAAACTATATTAGCTTCCTCGGTGAGTTGAAGCTAATGACACGCACTGAGGAAAAACACGTGAATGGAACACAGTCAAGTTTATGATGGAGAAAAGCATAGAACACGCCAACCGAACTGGAACATGACTGCAAAACAAGAACACCACACAGACACACACACCACATGATCAATCAGCAGCAAAGCGTGACAATGCCTCAGTCTCCCCTAACACCCACAGCCAACAGTAGGAGATAGGAGACTACACAAAATAACTTCAGAGGGCTATCCACAGCCTTTTGGATAAAATAATGGAAAAGGATATACAAATTATATTTCATCACTGTTTTCTCAGCATATTATATTGCAGAGATTTCCCCCAGAATCTGGTCAAACCACTTGTGAATGTTACATTGCTTAGCAGGCGAGATATACTGTACAATAACCCTCCTCTCGGATCCCATTATCTCCAACTGAAATCTGAACACACCTGTCCCATATAACTGTTATCTCTCCCTTAGCCAAAAATAATTGATCCACTGAAACAATGGCCAGTCGCCAAGTCTTAGTCTGGCTGTGTCCTATGTTTTAAACATGTGCTGTTAGAGTGTCTGAGATGCTCTGACTCATACCTGTTTGCTTCAACTTGATTTCGATTCACATAATGGCTGAGATGCCATACTACAGAATGGCAGAGAAACTACAGGGATGCAGAAGTAATGAGGAAAGGCATTTCCACACATCTGATGTGGAGCCTACTGCTCAGACTGCAATTCTGATTGGCGGAGTGTTGGCTTCTCCTCGAGGGCGTAAAGAGATACAGTGGAAATGAGATTCCATGTCTCCTATACACATCTGTTCTCCTGTTCTAATGAGACAAGGCTTGTTTTGAGTCCCAACCGGTGGAGATTCACCCACATGCCAGCCCTTTCAGCAGCTTGTCATAATAGGTCAATGCTTTTCATTCAAGAGTCTTCGATTTGATGCTTTGCGGCCCATTTGTTGTAGTGTATCATGATTACATGTGCTGCATGGACGGAAAATTGGCAATGCATCCAAAGCATTTGCCGGAAGCTTTGTACCATAAGCTGCATGTTGAATTAATTATTAGGTCTCTGTGCAGTGCACATATCACCCCACTCACATAGATACATATGATATAATTCTGCCTCTTCCGTAGAAGAATCCATAATATAATGGATAGTCTAGTTGCTGTTACTTTTTTCAATAATTCAGTAATGTCTAAGTAGGATATTTATTATGTATTGTCACGGGGAACGGGACATACAGTGGGGCAAAAAAGTATTTAGTCAGCCACCAATTGTGCAAGTTCTCCCACTTAAAAAGATGAGGCCTGTAAATTTCATCATAGGTCCACATCAACTATGACAGACAAAAGGAGGAAAAGAAATCCAGAAAATCACATTGTAGGATTTTTTATGAATTTATTTGCAAATTATGGTGGAAAATAAGTATTTGGTCAATAACAAAAGTTTATCTCAATACTTTGTTATATACCCTTTGTTGGCAATGACAGAGGTCAAACGTTTTCTGTAAGTCTTCACAAGGTTTTCACACACTGTTGCTGGTATTTTGGCCCATTCCTCCATGCAGATCTCCTCTAGAGCAGTGATGTTTTGGGCTGTTGCTGGGCAACATGGACTTTCAATTCCTTCCAAAGATTTTCTATGGGGTTGAGATCTGGAGACTGGCTAGGCCACTCCAGGACCTTGAAATGCTTCTTACGAAGCCACTCCTTCGTTGCCCGGGCGGTGTGTTTGGGATCATTGTCATGCTGAAAGACCCAGCCACATTTCATCTTCAATGCCCTTGTTGATGGTAGGCTTTGTTACTTTGGTCCCAGCTTTCTGCAGGTCATTCACTAGTTCCCCCTGTGTGATTCTGGGATTTTTGCTCACCGTTCTTGTGATCATTTTGACCCCACGGGGTGAGATCTTGCGTGGAGCACCAGATCGAGGGAAATTATCAGTGGTATTGTATGTCTTCAATTTCCTAATAATTGCTCCCACAGTTGATTTCTTCAAACCAAGCTGCTTACCTATTGCAGATTCACTCTTACCAGCCTGGTGCAGGTAAGAGTGAATTTTGTTTCTGGTGTCCTTTGACAGCTCTTTGGTCTTGGCCATAGTGGAGTTTGGAGTGTGACTGTTTGACGTTGTGGACAGGTGTCTTTTATACTGATAACAAGTTCAAACAGGTGCCATTAACACAGGTAACGAGTGGAGGACAGATGAGCCTCTTAAAGAAGAAGTTACAGGTCTGTGAGAGCCAGATATCTTGCTTGTTTGTAGGTGACCAAATACTTATTTTCCACCATAATTTGCAAATTAATTAATTAAAAATCCTACAATGTGATTTTCTGGATTTTTTTTCTCATTTTGTCTGTCATAGTTGAAGTGTACCTATGATGAAAATTACAGGCCTCTCATCTTTTTAAGTGGGAGAACATGCAGAATTTGTGGCTGACTAAATACTTTTTTGCCCCACTGTATGTATTTTTAATGTCATTTTTTAAAATAGGCAGTAGATCTGCTTTAATATTGAAAATTGTAAAGGTTTTCCTCCTCTTCCTCTGAAGAGACGTAGCAAGGATCGGACCAAGATGCGGCGGGGTAAGTGTCCATGGTTTTTAATATGAAAAACTCAACATGAACACAAATACAAAACAATAAACGTGAACAAAACCGAACCAGTACCATGTGGCGAATAAACACAGACACGGAAACAATCACCCACAAAACAACAGTGAAACCCAGGCTACCTAAGTATGATTCTCACTCAGAGACAACCAACGACGCCTGCCTCTGATTGAGAACCATACTAGACCAAACACAGAAAACCAACCTAGAAACACAAAACATAGAATGCCCACCCAACTCACGTCCTGACCAACTAAAACAAACAAATAACACAAGAACTAAGGTCAGAACGTGACACAGATAGATTGTGGCTTCCATCAATGTAATTGTCTGCATCATTTCCAATCCACCATATATATATATATATATATATATATATTATTTTTTTATATATATACAGTACCAGTCAAAAGTTTGGACACGCCTACTCATTCCAGGGTTTTTCTTAATTTGTACTATTTTCTACATTTTATAATAGTGAAGACATCAAAACTATGAAATAACACATATGGACTCATGTAGTAACCATAAAAGTGTTAAACAAATCATAATATATTTTATATTTGTGATTCTTCAAAGTAGCCACCCTTTCCTTGATGACAGCTTTGCAAACTCTTGGCATTCTCTCAACCAGCTTCATGGGGTAGTCACCTGGAATGCATTTCAATTAACAGGTATGCCTTGTTGAAACTTAAATTGTGGAATTGCTTTCCTTTTTAATGTGTTTGAGCCAATCAGTTGTGTTGTGACAAGGTATTGGTGGTATACAGAAGATAGCCCTAAAGGGTGGCTACTTTGAAGAATCTCAAATATAAAATATATTTTGATTTGTTTAACACTTTTATGGTTACTACATGAGTAGTAGATTTTATGTCTTCACTATTATTCTAAAACGTAGAAAATATCTCAAATATAGAAAAACCCTGGAATGAGTAAGTGTGTCCAAACTGTTGACTGGTACTGTATATAAAATTTATTTTTTTATATATTTTCCTTTAAATAAGTTACCAATACATGAAATATTAAAGGTGAAGTCAGACAATACTATACTTTCTTTATGCTGTGAACAACATATTGTGGCAATGGTAACAAACAAAAAAATACGAAACAATGTTTTTGGCATCAACTATCATATATCTGTTTTTTGATGAGATGTTAAAGACCCCTTTTCTCTCCCTCTGCACAACCTGGCCCGCACAGTGCAGGAAAGGGAGTGATAAAGGGGGAGGGAAAGGGAGAGAAAGAAAGGGAGAGAATCAGAGAGAGATAAAGAGAGAGAAGAAAGAGGAGAGAGATATGATAACCTGAAAGGCATCCTTTCTCTCTGCCATCGCTGATGATAAGCCTCCCAGAGAGGGCCTCTCAGCAGGTGAGCGTTATTAAGAAGTTGATCTGCCAAATCCCTTTACTACCTTCATCTGGGAGTGATGAGGTACTGGAGATGCCACGGCCCTCAGCTACCCTAGACGGGGAAGGGGGGCGGAGAGGGAGGGTTGGCACCCACAGCCGGGTAATGAAAGACATCCTGCTTTGCTGTGTCCTCGTTCACGCTCTCTCACACACAATGTTATATTATTATTGTATTTTTGATTTATCTAGGCAAGAAAGTTAAGAACACATTTGAACTTACAATGAAGGCCTATCCCAGCCAAACCCAGACAACGCTGGGCCAATTGTGCACCAACCGATGGGACTCCAGATCACAGCAAGATGTGATTCAGCCTGGATTTGAACCAGGGGCTGTAGTGTCACCACTTGCACTGAGATGGAGTGCCTTAGAACGCTGCGCCACTCGGGATCTCATACTTATAAAATGCACAACGTGTAACCAAGAAAGGTTTTGTTGTTATGCATTGTTCGGTGGTAATATCACTACCAGAGACATCTGCTGTCTCCCTAACCATGCTCCATCTCTATAAAACAATTGGAGCCTAAATCATGATGGATAATATGTCAAGTCGCGTTGATAATGGATAGTCCTGTTCCAATAAAACTCCTGCTATGGAAGTGAACTTGGCTGACTTGACCGCCATGAGTGTGTTTGACTGCTCCCCTACAGTCCAGCTGCCAGGGCTGCACACACGCACAGGGCAGGCACAGTGTATCCTGTCCTATCGTGCCCTGGTCTGGTCTGGTCTGACTATAGAGAGATTTACAGCTCTGCAGAGGAGGGAGGGGTGACAGAGCATTGAGGAGCCATGGACTTATCTACCCAGGGATAACCTTCTTCTTGGCCCTGCTCCATCCTGTCTGTCTGCAGCTGGTCTCGGTTAGGAGAGATTTCCATTGGTCCATTCCTGAAGGACAGACTTGATCCGCCACGTTATTGGAATTGGGGGCAATATGGGTGAGAACAAACTAAGGACACTGTCGGACAGATTCACAATGGATATTAATTGTCTCACCGAGGTACATTGATAACAAATGGCCATAGGCCTAACTGTTTTCTAATTGATAAGGAGACATTTCTCAGTGACTCAGCACTTCTCTACCTGGCTTTCTCCATTGACACCCAGAAGGGTTAGGTGTTATTCAGATAAATCATCCCACCATGAAGTCAGAATGTCACAAAGAGCAGTGACCTGTGAAAGGGTTAAGCATTATAAATAAGTGTTAATGCCAAGATCTTGGGGAGATCAATTACTGAGACAAATACAATCCAGTCAGAGATGAGATTATTCACCAGGAAATCTGGATATGCCCCAAAACTCTATAGAAGAAGAAGTGAACAAACTGACACGGCCCACACAGGCTTCCAGAAGAATAAACTGGCACGGCCCCATACAGGCTTACAGAAGAATAAACTGGCACGGCCCCATACAGGTTTACAGAAGAATAAACTGGCACGGCCCCATACAGGTTTACAGAAGAATAAACTGGCACGGCCCCATACAGGTTTACAGAAGAATAAACTGGCACGGCCCCATACAGGTTTACAGAAGAATAAACTGGCACGGCCCCATACAGGTTTACAGAATAATAAACTGGCACGGCCCCATACAGGTTTACAGAAGAATAAACTGGCACGGCCCCATACAGGCTTACAGAATAATAAACTGGCACGGCCCCATACACGTTTACAGAAGAATAAACTGGCACGGCCCCATACAGGCTTACAGAATAATAAACTGGCACGGCCCCATACAGGCTAACAGAATAATAAACTGGCACGGCCCCATACACGTTTACAGAAGAATAAACTGGCACGGCCCCACACAGGTTTACAGAATAATAAACTGGCACGGCCCCATACAGGTTTACAGAATAATAAACTGACACGGCCCCATACAGGTTTACAGAAGAATAAACTGGCACGGCCCCATACAGGTTTACAGAAGAATAAACTGGCACGGCCCCATACAGGTTTACAGAAGAATAAACTGGCACGGCCCCATACAGGTTTACAGAAGAATAAACTGGCACGGCCCCATACAGGTTTACAGAAGAATAAACTGGCACGGCCCCATACAGGTTTACAGAAGAATAAACTGGCACGGCCCCACACAGGTTTACAGAAGAATAAACTGGCACGGCCCCACACAGGTTTACAGAAGAATAAACTGGCACGGCCCCATACAGGTTTACAGAAGAATAAACTGGCACGGCCCCATACAGGTTTACAGAATAATAAACTGGCACGGCCCCACACAGGTTTCCAGAAGAATAAACTGGCACGGCCCCATACAGGTTTACAGAAGAATAAACTGGCACGGCCCACACAGGTTTACAGAAGAATAAACTGGCACGGCCCCATACAGGTTTACAGAAGAATGAACTGGCACGGCCCACACAGGTTTACAGAAGAATAAACTGGCACGGCCCCATACAGGTTTACAGAAGAATAAACTGGCACGGCCCCATACAGGTTTACAGAAGAATAAACTGGCACGGCCCACACAGGTTTACAGAAGAATAAACTGGCACGGCCCCATACAGGTTTACAGAAGAATAAACTGGCACGGCCCCACACAGGTTTACAGAAGAATAAACTGACACGGCCCCACACAGGTTTACAGAATAATAAACTGACACGGCCCACACAGGCTTACAGAATAATAAACTGGCACGGCCCCATACAGGTTTACAGAATAATAAACTGACACGGCCCCATACAGGTTTACAGAAGAATAAACTGGCACGGCCCCATACAGGTTTACAGAAGAATAAACTGGCATGGCCCACACAGGCTTACAGAATAATAAACTGGCACGGCCCCATACAGGTTTACAGAAGAATAAACTGGCACGGCCCACACAGGTTTACAGAAGAATAAACTGGCACGGCCCCATACAGGTTTACAGAAGAATAAACTGGCACGGCCCCATACAGGTTTACAGAAGAATAAACTGGCACGGCCCCAAACAGGTTTACAGAAGAATAAACGGCCCACACAGGTTTACAGAAGAATAAAATGGCACGGCCCCATACAGGTTTACAGAAGAATAAACTGGCACGGCCCCATACAGGTTTACAGAAGAATAAACTGGCACGTCCCCATACACGTTTACAGAAGAATAAACTGGCACGGCCCCATACAGGTTTACAGAAGAATAAACTGGCACGGCCCCACACAGGCTTACAGAAGAATAAACTCTTATTGACTTCACAAGGAGAATATTACAAGCCAAACATATTCGATAGAAGTTGTGATAACCATGTCCGGTGAACTTTTAACTTCCTGTCCACTGAGCTGTTGACCACTTGATTTGTGGCTGTCAAAGGGGGTCGCGGATTACATGGGGGAGACAGACAGACAGAGAGAAAAGGAGAGTAACAGAGAGAGAGAGAGAGAGAAGAGAAGAGAGAGAGGAGAAGCGAGAGAGAGAGAGAGAGAGAGAGAGAGAGAGCAGCCAGAGGTTGAGATGGACCGGGTAGGGACAAGGTGAGAGGTGAGAGAGAGACAGAGCAAGTCATCGATTATAGACTGTATGTTTCATTGTGATTAAGGAGACCCCCTTAGTACGTGATTGGTGAAACTCTCCATTTGTATCACAGGGAGTCCAATCATCCTGAGCCTAATTTGGTAATTAAATACTTGACTCAGCTCTGCTGGAGATGTGGTAGCACTGTAGCCCAAAGTGAAAAGGTTATCATGCATCACACTGCTGGGTTCTGTTCAACCCTGGCAAATGGAGGAGAGTATTTCCACTCCTGATTTTTTTTTAGATCATTAGAATGATGGGCTGGCTCACTGTGAAACTGCAAGTAAATATCATTGGTATCTTTATGAATTGAGAAGTGGAATGCATGATCACGCCATCTCCCACGATGGAGTGGAATCTTAAGAATGTGCTTTCAGGGTGCGCATAGACCATAGCCATTATTGAGTGGTTTCATTGTGTGAGTGCATAATGCTCAATTGAATGTTAATGATTGATGATGCATTTTTAATGATGTAGGCCTGAGGTGAACTGCTCCAGCTCTTTACGGAGCAAGTTGGTTAGAGCAAGTTGGTTAGAGCAAGTTGGTTTCTGGTGTAGTAGTTCTATCTGCCATCGATTTTAGGTCAGCAGGCAAAACAAGACCTGATCCCTTTACGGACAAGTAAAGTTGGATCAAACACCCAATGACACTTTGATCTTCAAATGGACCTGGTCCAGGACAGCACCACCACAGCATTACATAGCAGTTACACGCTCAAAAGGACAGCCAGGTCCAGTTGGTGAAGAGCAGAGCTGAGGGGCCTGATTTGGTATGCTGCTGCCACTTAGCTCTGGGCTAGCTGGGGTAATGAAGAGATCTAAAGGAACTCTGTCCCTGGAGGAGTGAGTGAGTGAGTGAGTGAGTGAGTGAGTGAGTGAGTGAGTGAGTGAGTGAGTGAGTGAGTGAGTGAGTGAGTGAGTGAGTGAGTGAGTGAGTGAGTGAGTGAGAGTGAGAGCTAGTTATTTAGTCCCAAATTGTCCTTAGCATGTTGTTTTACACGTGTTAAGTCCATTGTAAAGATGAAACAGAGAGTGCATGCATTAATACCGGAACCCATGGTGGGTTGTCTGCATATCAGAGAGACAGAGTACTGGCAGCAGTGTTCTGGGAATGCAAGATGAGCCCACTCGTGTAAGGTGAGACCTCTCCTGTGCATGATCTCTTTCATAGCATTGCTCCTCTGCCAACCCTCACAGTACTGCAAGCAGAGGGCAGGCATGGCTGTATCTGTGTTGGTAGAGAAAAGGAGGATGAATTAATGATACACTAAGACCAAAAGAACTTTCAGTCTAGAAATGGACGTACCCTGTCTCTCTTTTGGTTAGGAGTGATTGAGGCTTTTGTGCCAGCTTCCATGGTTCAGATGTCCTATTTCCTCTACTACATGTACTGTAGCTACAAGGTATTGGCCTGTATATCTAATCTATTTAGCAAATTCAGATTGATTGGGTGGTTTGCTATTTCTTCACTTTCCACCATTTTCCAAGGTCTGACTATCTCTGAGAAACAGTAAAAGGTGGAGAGAGCCAAATTAATTTGCCAGATGCAGCTGAGAGGCATGGTCAGCATGATGAGCAGACACATCCTGTCCTGACACTGCTGGGCAAAGACAGAAAATGAAACAACAGCAGAATACAGAAAAAAACAGAACAGAATCTGTTAGGGGGGGTACTGTGGATGGATGGATGGTGGGGGGGGGGGGGTGGACGGACAGTGGTGGGGGGTATGGATGGTGGGGGTACTGTGGACGGATGGATGGATGGATGGGGGGGGTTACTGTGGACGGATGATGGGAGAAACTGGGGATGGATGGTTGGGGGGGTACTTGGATGGATGTGGATGGGGGGGGGTTACTGTGGATGGTGGGGGGCTGTGGATGGTTGGGTGTGGGGTACTGGGGTGGGGGACTGTGGATGGTGGGGTGGGGGTACTGTGGATGGATGGTGGGGGTTACTGTGGGGACTGTGGATGATGGGATGGAAACTGGGGATGGATGGTTGGGTGGGGGGTACTGTGGATGGATGGGGGGGGTACTGTGGATGGATGATGGGGATGGAGGGACTGGGGGGGATGGATGGTTGGGGTGGGGGGTTACTGTGGATGGTTGGGGGGGGATGGTGGGGTGGGGGTACTGTGGATGGTGGAGTGGGGGGTACTGTGGATGGATGGGGTTACTGTGGATGGTTGGGGTGGGGGGGATGGGGTACTGTGGATGGTTGGGGTGTGGGGGGTACTGGATGGATGGTTGGGGTGGGGGTACTGTGGATGGTTGGGGTGTGGGGTACTGTGGATGGTTGGGGTGGGGGTACTGTGGATGGTTGGGGTGGGGGGGGACTGTGGATGGTTGGGGACTGTGGATGGGATGGTTGGGGGGGGGGGGTACTGTGGATGGTTGGGGTGGGGGGTACTGTGGATGGATGATACTGGGGATGGATGGATGGTTGGGGTGGATGGGGTGGGGGGTACTGTGGATGGATGGGGTGGGGGTACTGTGGGGGTACTGTGGATGGATGATGGGTGCAAACTGCAAAGCCTGTCATCACAGACATGGGGAAGAAGATATGTTTAGGAGGTGAAAGGAAGAAGGGGGACAGGAATGTCAGAGCCCAATCTGACAATAATACCTGTCTGACTCATATTTACAATGGGGAGGTGGATGGGTGGGGGGGTGTATATTCGGGTGGGCGGGGGTATATTGCAACCTCACAATTTGGAAAATTCAAAAGTATTTGACAACATTGCTTTCAATGCAATTATCTTTGGGGGTATTAATGTGAATATATCTGATACCAACCTGTTCAACTATATCTGAAAATATGTAAAACACTATAAATGTATCATCTTTACATTCATGATATTCTATGAAGAAAACAACCAGACAAGCCAAAGGATATAAATAATCACAGTGTTAGAATAAGAGAGGGGAGGGTGGAGAGAGAGAGAGAGAGAGAGAGAATAGAGGGGGTGGAGGAGAGAGAAGCAAAGGCAGAGCCAGAGCATAGCATTCCTCCCCTGTATAGCCAGGCTCTCAGGAAGAGAGGAGTGGGTTAGAGTTAAGCTCTAATCCAGATGTGTGTGGCTGGGTGGACCAGTGCAGACTCAGCTAGGGTCCCACCTCTCTAAAACAGACCCAACTCTCCTCCATCACTCCTAACACAGACCTAGTGCTGCTTGGTTTACCTCAGAGCGTCACAACAAGACTAAACACAGACTGGATACCTCACTCCTCGACCAAACTGGTGTCTTATTGTCGACTGTGAACACTGCTGTCAACCAACTTTTTCTTGGAGGAATTTCCAGGTAAGCAACATACAGTATTTGACAAGAGTTGAAGAATATTGCCACATAGTGAAGTTCACATTGTTGTTGGTGCAAGAAGTTATTGCTGATGCACAAAATTCCTTTCTTAGGTGAATAATCAACTGATGCCAAGTCTGACTGAATTAATTTACCATACGTTATCAAAAGAGCAATTGCCTGAAGAATCTTTGATTTGTCAACATACAGGCTATTTAAACCCACAGCATTTACCTATAAGAAACAGTCAATTCTAGTTGGAAACTAATTCAACACTTAAATCAAGACATACATGAATGTTATTTTATATGGTTCCTGTCATTTTGGACTGATTGACCTGTGGTTAGGATATACATACCCGCAATTCACAGTGAAGCGCTTAATCACAATTCACAGTAAAGACAGACATGTGGAAAAGGGGCTTTAGCCCAACATTTTACAGTCCGAGAGATTCATTTTATTATATCCCTAAAATTGAATATTTAAAATGGCATCTTCAATTTGCTTCAAATCTCAATAAAAAGCGTGAAGGTTCTTCATAACATACATTACGTCATATATGGGAAACATATGGCTGTCATATATGGGAAACATATGGCTGTCATATATGTGTTATTTTGACTCCCAGACAGCACATGTGATTTCGATCTGAATTAGATATATTATACATTACAGGCATGTGGTGCCTCAGCTCTGCCAGGTGGTTTAAGACTGTAGAGAAAGTCCACTCTAGTGTATAGCTGTGGGTTGTGTTAAACCCATCAATGTAAGGACCAACTGCCTGGCAGTTACTTGTTATGAACTTCTGGTGGTACGTGACATGTCATCAGGTGTGCACCGAAGATTGGAGAGTGTTTTCAGTACTGTGGTATACATTTGTACATTTTCACACAATACAGTTTATACCCAGCAAAGCCTGCATGATCACCTACTGACAATGATTTAAAAGCACAGCTAACAAACTTTTACGGCTAGCAAACATGTAGCATAGACTGCTGTAACCACAAACCTCTCTCTATTTCCACTCCTGTCATCAGTGATGTGTGTGTGCTGTGTTTTGGGTTGTAGTCTAAAAATAAAGAGATGATGATGAAGGACAGTGATGAAGATGTGTCTAGCGACTTGCAGGCGCCGAGGCCCAGCGTGATGACTCCATCATGATTTATGGCCATGCCTGGATGGCTGACCATCTGACTTCTATCACAAGAGTCAAACATACCTTATCCATGGCTTCCTCCAGCGCCGGTCATTCCCACAGAGAACAAAAGACTGGTGGAAACTTTGTTCATGGAGTCATTGTAAACCTCCTGGTGTAGGGTTCCATGGCACTATAGTGGGGTTTTATACCTTTAGACTTTTAGATATTTAGTATCTTTTGACATCGAAGACTTCTGGTAGGAACCATTTGATAAGTGTATTCTTATTGCATAACTGTAATAAATCTGATTACTTTTAAATGAATATGAAAGGTAGTCCTCATATGTCTGAGTATTATTCTGTGAATTATTATTTTATGTATGGTCTAATGATAAATGTTATTCATACTACAAATAGCAGATATGCTTGGCCTCTTAACTGTGCAGCTCTGAGCTAAGGTTAACTCAATAATTTACCGCTGACTTTAATCGCAAGGAACAGTGTTAGCTCTTTGTCTCTCAGCTTCTTAATAATTGCATAACGGTTATCTTGGACACCATGTATCTTACTGAGTGTATAAAACATTAGGAACACCTTCCTAATATTGAGTTGTACCTCACAGAACAGCCTTAATTTGTCGAAGCATGGACTCCACAAGGTGTGGAAAGCGTTCCACAGGGATGCTGGCCCATGTTGACTCCAATGCTTCCTACAGTGGTGTCAAGTTGGTTGGATGTCCTTTGAGTGGTGGACCATTCTTGATACACATGGAAAACTGTTGAGCGTGAATAACCCAGCAGCGTTGCAGTTCTTGACACAAAACCAGTGCACCTGGCACCTACTACCATACCCCATTCAAAGGCACTTAAATATTTTGTCTTGCCGATTCACCCTCTGAATGGCACACATACACAATTCATGTCTCAATTGTCTCAAGACTTAAAAAACCTTCTTTAACCTGTCTCCTTCCCTTCATCTACACTGGTTGAAGTCTATTTAAAAAGTGACATCAATAAGGGATCATAGCTTTCACCTGGATTCACCTGGTCAGTCTGTCATAGAAAGAGCAGGTGTTTTGTAAACTCAGTGTACAGTATTCAGAGTGGTAATGCAAGGCGAGCTTCCTTGACTAGACCCATTGGATACGCTTATGGACCAACAGCATCCACATGATAATGGAGTCAGATTGAAGACTATATTATGGTCGTATTACTCGTACACCAACTCCTGTCCTCCTCAGACAGAGTGTATTTTCACTCTCTTACAGGGTCCCTTTAGGCTGGGCTGGCCTGGGCTGTCAGTATGTTTTATTCTCACTCAGATGGGTATTTCAACATGCAGCTGGGGTCAGCAAAGGTGGTGGGACAGGAAGGGGGGGAGGGAGGGAGGAAACTGTCCAAAATTGGCTCACTCATCATGGGTCATTATCATACCAACGACAGACATGATAAATCATGTCTCCCTCATAGACCCTCTGCACCCACGGCATGACAAACAGCTCAGCCTCTAACCACCAGGGTCCACACAAGGCAACGCACCAACAACACAAGAAACTGTAGCTTGTTTTATTTGCCCTCAAGGTGAATATTTTGCAGTTTGGGAGGCACTGTACTTGTCATCAACCTTTTGAAGGGGGATTTTGTAATTGAGCTCTCGAATGCGTAGGCCTGCTAGCACAGGCATGCAATAACTATTTAATGCTTTGCATTTTCTAAGGAAGAATCTTATGGGTTTTTTCCCCTATGAATTCAGCAGTAGCTCCATGCATTTGGATATGAAACATCTAAAACAATATTCTAAAACTCATTCCCATAATTCTTACACTCTTAACGTTAAAGGGTTCTTCGGATGTCCCGATAGGAGAACCCTTTGAAGAAACCTTTTTGGTTGCAAGTTAAAACCTTTTGGTTTCAAGTAAAAACCTTTTTGGGTTCCATTCTACCTGGCTGGGACACAAAAGGATGCTCCTATGGGGAGAAAAACCCTAAAGAAGCCAAAGAACCCTTTTGGAACCCTTTTTCTCTAAGAGTGAAGGACAACGTTACGATAGCAAGAGATGCAGCAATGAATATAACCAAACACTGTAGCTAGGCCTACTTTCAACAGTTTAATACCACTCCAGCCCTTTGTGCTTTTGTAATGTTAGCATGTTGTCCTACCACTTAAGAAGATTTTGATTTATTTGCACTATTACAGGTATTCTAGAGTTTGCAAATGTTCAATCACAATAACAATAGCTATACCATTTACAAAGTGAAACTGCTGAAGCACACTAACCTTCCCTCGTGTGTCTTCATGTTGTCCCAGGTCGGATGATGGCGTGAGAGACCTGCCATGGCTGCTGAGGGTGTCACTGTCCTGGCTCCCTGGCTGAGACTGAGGGCAGTGCTGTTATTGCTGGTGCTGCTCCTCTCTCCGCTGGCCCTGTGTGCCCCATGCCCCAGAGGCTGCAGCTGCCCTGGCATCAAGGAGGTACACTGCACCTTCCGCCACCTCACCTCTGCCCCACGTAACCTGCCCAAGGACACAGAGAGGGTTAACCTGGGGTAAGACTGCTCCTGTATTCCAAATACTGTAGAAATGTTATATTTAATGATGTCAAAATGTCATGTTCTGGAGTGTGACGAGGTTGTAAGCTATCATTATATGATGTCAAAATGTAATGTTCTGGAGTGCTTTCATCATGTGACGATGTCAAAATGTCATGTTCTGGAGTGTGACAAGGTTGTGAGCTATAGTCATGTGATGTCAAAATGTCATGCTCTGGAGTGTTTGCAAAATGGCATGTTCTGGTTTCCTTGTATGGACAGCTGGCGTCAGGTCCTGCCCCATTCCCATGGGGTTTCGGTACGGACTTTGTCTAGGCCATTCTAAAATGCGGAATTTCTTCTTCTGCAGCCATTCTTTGGTAGATCTGCGTGCCAGGTTAGGAACATTGTCTTGCTGCATGATTAACTTTCGGTTCAGCTTCAGCACAAGAACGGATAGCCTGGCATTCTCTTCTAGAATCTTCTGATACAATGCCGAATTCATGGTTGTGTCATTGATAGGTCCAGGTGCAGAGGCAGCAAAGCATCCCCAAACTATCACACTCCCACCACCATTCTTGACGTTTGATGAGATGAGGTTCTTCTGTTTGAACGCAGTGTTTGGTTTTCGACAAACATAACATTTCTAATTGAGGCCAGAGGTTATATGTTTGACTCGTCTGTCCAGAGAGCATGCCATTAAATAGAGTTAAGGAGGATATCTGCGCCTTTGTAGCCTGAATGGAGAATGTTTCATGTACAAACCGGTCCACGGGGAAACAAGTGTATACCTTCCCAAGGATTGTCTATTATATTGTCAAGACGGTCAAGTGACCACTCTAACAATGGTAATGCATGTCCTGAAAGATGGAAGTTGGGAGGGAGGCAGCAAAATCAGGTGGGACCATTCTAGGCAATAAGAGGGCAGATATGCGTGTGAACATTATAGTGTCTGTGACAGCACGGGCAGCTGCACGGGCAGCTACTGAGTCTATCTCCATGTTAAAGTAGTCCATTTTTCTTCTTCTTCATTGGCTGTTTGCTCCCAACTCAGATGAATCCCCACCCAGGTGACTACTTTAAAATGGTGGAAGCCATTTTGCTAAAACAGATAATATCCATGATGAGTCCTCTATCTCTGACAACAAGCACAACTCCATTATAAAGTTGTTGTTTTTTCAAATGTCACGTGAGTCCACTTATAGCAACACCTTCATAGCCATTGCTCCCGAGTGGTTTAGTGGTCGAAGACACCGCATCTCAATGCAAGAGGTGTCACTGCAGTACCTAGTTTTAATCCAGGCTGCATCACATCTGGCTGTGATTGGGAGGCACATAGGGCGGTGCACAATTGGCCCAGAATCGTCTGGGTTTAGCCCGGGTAGGCCGTCATTGTAAATAAGAATTTGTTCTTAACTAACTTGCCTAGTTAAATAAAAACATAACAGCCTAACCATGATAAAACTTCTATTCTATCAAATACACCTCACGTAGCAAATTAACAATGTGTTAACAAAAGTCAACACTCTCTCATTGACCTCCATACAAAAATGTTCACTTTGTGGACTTACTTTCGTTCACTGCAATAAATATGTAGAAGCACCGTGGCTAGGAAAAACTCCCTAGAAAGGCAGAAACCTAGAGATGAACCAAGCTCTGCGGGGTAGTCAGTCCTCTTCTGGTTGTGCCATGTGGGGATTATAAGAGTATATGGCCATTAAGTCCAGATTGTTCTTCAAGATGTTCAAATGTTCGTAGATGACCAGCAGTGTCAAATAATAATCACAGTGGTTGTAGAGGTTGCAACACAGTGGTTGTAGAGGTTGCAACACAGTGGTTGTAGAGGTTGCAACACAGTGGTTGTAGAGGTTGCAACACAGTGGTTGTAGAGGTTGCAACACAGTGGTTGTAGAGGTTGCAACACAGTGGTTGTAGAGGTTGCAACACAGTGGTTGTAGAGGTTGCAACAGGTCAGCACCGCAGGAGTAAATGTCAGGTGGCTTTTCATAGCCGATCATTCAGAGGTCGAGACAGCAGGTACCCTTTTAATGATCATGCTGTTCAATCAGCTTCTTGATATGCCACACATGTCAGGTGGATGGATTATCTTGGCAATGGAGAAATACTCACTAACAGGGATGTAAACAAATTTGTGCACAAAATTTGTGAGAAATATTTATTATTTCAGCTCATGAAAGATGGGACCAACACTGTACATGTTGTGTTTCTATTTTTGTTCAGTGTAAGCAGACTGTCGGGTCCTCTATCTTAATAATATCCAATATAATAGGCCAACATGTTCTGGTTACACTTTATTTGACAGCCCAGTATAACATGGTAGCCTATTTACAAGAAACTATGGGGTGCTCTGGGTTATGGGAATTGAACTGATATATAAGCGTTTTTAAAGAACGCCCTGTACTTGCACCCAACAATCTACGGTAGATGTGGGGGGTTGGAATGGCTCACATATTTTAACTTTCCCTGCCAAAGGATTGCTTGATCTGTTCCATGTCTTTGAGGATTTCTCAGGATTATTGGCTCTTTACTTGTTTATATTTCACACAGGCAGGCAGCTCCTGCAACATTCTCATGTTGTCCCTCCCTCTCGATGTCTCTCTGTGTAGCTATAACAGCCTCCAGGCCGTGGGGGGGTCAGAGTTCACACAACTCCGCCAGCTGGAGATGCTTATGCTCCATGGGAATGATATCACGACCGTGTCTCCAGGAGCATTTTACAGCCTGCGCTCTCTGCAGGTGAGTTCCCCCGACAGACAGGCTGGCACCAAGGGGAGTCTGTCGTCTCATTCAAGACAAGAAGGATAACCTACATAGATGCATAACAGTCAGGGGATTGTGTCTCACTATTAAATATTCAGTCACTTGTCTACAGGCAACCATATTGTAAAACATTTAAATGTTACATTTTTTTTAACCAATTTCTATTTTTTGCCAGATTCTGAAGCTGAGCTACAACAAGCTGGAGGCCATCACCCCTGGTATGTTTGAGGGCTTGGTCAGCCTGGTGCGACTCCACCTGGACCGCAACAACATAGACTTCATCGAGCCGTACACCTTCAGTGGGCTAACATCATTAAAACTCCTACAGCTAGAGGGCAACAAGCTGAGGGACCTCCACCCACACAGCTTCATCACCCTCTCTCTCCTGGGGAACTTCTGGAGCTCTGGGCTGCGTCACCTCCACCTGTCGGACAACCAGCTGCACTACCTCCAGCCTGGGACCCTGATGCCCCTCAGCAAACTGGAGCTGCTCTCCCTGCATGGCAACCCTTGGACCTGTGACTGCCATCTCCAGTGGCTGCTAGAGTGGAACAACAAACATGAGGGTGAGGCCTCTCTCTCTCTCTCTCTTTCCAGTCTCTATCTATCTCTTTGTCTCTCTGACCTCTCTCTCTCTCTCCCATCTATCTGTCTCTCTCTTTCTGTCTCTCTGCCCTCTCTCTCTCTCCTGCCTCTCCCTCTTTCTGTCTCTCTGCCCTCTCTCTCCTGCCTCTCCCTCTTTCTCTTTCTGTCTCTCTGACCTATCTCTCTCTCTCTTTAGTTGTTTGTGCTGTATATTTCTCCAGTGTCTGCCATACACTCCAACACATACATATTTGTCATTCACTTCACAACAATGATTGGGTCCATGTGTATAATACATCAATGTGAGTGTTTATGTGCTGTTTCCTCTGACCCAGTTGGACTGCTAATATTTATAAATAGTTGCATGACTCGATCACTAAACAATGCTCTAATTAGCGTGCAGTAATCTGTAACTTTCTCTGAACCAATTTTAAGGTAAACAAACTGAAAAATGACAATCTGACACCCTCACCTCTTCTTTCTTTGTCTGTCTGTCTGTCTGTCTGTCTGTCTGTCTGTCTGTCTGTCTGTCTGTCTGTCTGTCTGTCTGTGGTGCTGTCTGTGGTGCTGTCTGTGGTGCTGTCTGTCTGTCTGTCTGTCTGTCAGGAGTGATTAAGTGTAAGAAGGAGCGGGACGCTGCCTCTGGTGAGAGCTGTGCTGTCTGCTCCTCACCTCAGTCCTTAAATGGCAGCCAGGTCCTGGGACTGTCTGCTGGCCAGCTGGTCTGTGAGCGGCCCACTCTGGTGTCCGATCTGAAGCAGTGGGACAGCCCCGGCTGGGACGATGCGGACTCAGAGCCCGACCTGCCCTACACCAGGGACCTGGAACGTCCCCTGGGCCACCTCACATTCGTCCTGACCGACAACCACGGGAACAAAGCACACGTGGCCTGCGATGTCCGGCGGCCCAGCGAGAGCTCCTCCGTGACATGGGAGAACCTGCGGACGTCCGGAGAGGTGGCGGTCAACGTGAGCCTGGTCAGCCTGCTGGAGTGTGAGATCGACCGGGACGCTCTGCAGAACCTCTGGAGGCTGGTGGCCTACTACTACGAGAGCCCTGCTCTCTTGGAGAGGGGGATGAGGAGGGAGAACACCAGCAGAGTCACGTTTCAGTACTCCCAGGGACACAACGAGGAATCCCCTTACTTTACAGATCTCAAAGGACACTTAATGGCTGAACCGACGTGGCTCCTCCAACCAAAGGTCACCCTGCAGCTGAACAGACGGCAAACCACCACGAAAAAACTGGTGCTGGACTTTACCACATTCATCTCCAAGCACATCAGTGGTAGGGGAGAGCAGGAGGATGTGACTTCCTCCTGGGCCCTAATAAAGAGAGGAAGCCCTGGGAGAGTTCAATCTGTGCTGGAGGGTTCAGAGGTCAGTCTGGGGTGTACAGTTATCAGTTCAGGGTCACAGTCTGTGGAGTGGATGCTCCCAGATCTATCTATCCTGGAAGAATCTAATTCCCGGCTGGTGTCTGAGGGAGGCAGACTGGTCATTGGAAATGCTAGTGTGTCTGACTCTGGGCTGTATCACTGTCTAGTCCGCACAGAGACTGATGTGGACATGGTGCCTGTGAGGTTGACAGTGAAAGAACGCCTGCTCAGTCCGAACACTCTAAATGGGAAGAAGATGGAAGTGGAGAGCGGGGAGTCCCTCTCACTCCCCTGCTATGTGAACTCAGCACAGCCTAGCGAGACACGCTGGTACCTCCCTAAAAATCAGATCCTACAACCGTCGCAGCCAAAGGGGAGGGTCTATGTCAATCAAAATGGATCCCTGGTGATCAAAAAGACAACTCATGAGGACGCTGGGGAGTACAGCTGTTTGGCTGCTAACCTCTATGGAGTAGACATGTTGGCTCATCTCGTGGTCGTCACAGGGGAGAAAGACTCGGATGCAAAAGAAGAGGTTGAGAAAGAATCACCTGGTGTTGAAACAGCCAGGGGAGAATCACCTTTGTTTGGGAGTAAGGAGGATGAAGGTGAGGGGTCAGGGTTCCAGGAGATAAAAGGCCCCCATGCTACACAGTCTCCTAAGAGGGTGGGTGGACAACAGAGGTACCCTGGAGGGTTTTTACGCCCTGGTATGAAAGGGAAGAGGATCAAGGATAACAAGAGGAAACCTAATAAGTCTGTCAAGGAGCTCGACCCCAACCGCTGGGCTGAGATCCTAGCCAAAGCTAATGCTAAACCTCCGACACTACCGCCTACAAGACCACCACCAACTACACCAACAACAAAAACAGCAACGACAATGACAGCCAAAACCACTACTACTACTCCTAAACCCACTACTACTACTACTACCACTACTACCACTACTACTCCTAAACCCACTACTACACCTACTACTACTCCTAAACCCACTACTACTACTACTAAACCACTACTACTACTACTATTCCTAAACCCACTACTACTACTACCACTACTACTCCTAAACCCACCACTACTACTACTACTCCTAAACCCACTACTACTACTACTACCTAAACCCACTACTACCACTGCTACTCCTAAACACACTACTACTACCACCACTACTACTCCTAAACACACTACTACTACCACCACTACTACTCCTAAACCACTACTACTCCTACTACCACTCCTACTACCACTACCATGAGAAAAACTACAACAACCACAACAACTACTACTGTTCCCCCTTCAACTACCAGAACAACCACAACTAAAAAGCCCACCAAGAGCCATTCTAAAACAAGTCACCATGCAGAAACAGAAGGTGAATTGGACTTTTCCGAAAAGCAACCTGAACCTTTACATCCTCCACCTAGAAAACATGTGACACAGGCCCCAAGAGGGAAAGCATTACTTGTGAACCATGGTAGAGGAGGAGGTCCAAACCCAGATTCAGACTCGGTCATAAATCTGTCTATTACAGAAGCTCCTCAATCCGTCACACAACCAATGCATCTAGAAGACAAGCATGTGGGGAGGGAGAGAGAGAGAGTGAACCAGAAGAACAATCCTATTTGGACAAACAGACGAAGACCCCCTTACAGACGGGGCAGACCCCCACAGAGACGGGTTCGACCTCAGAAACCCTCCCTCCCCTCATCACACAAACCACAGACGACACTCCCTCAACCCGCAACAAGAGTGGAAAAACAAGAATCTACTGCATCGCAAAACGACAATTCTAAAATGGAGGACAATATTACAGAACACATACCCACTATTTCAACACATGATAACAATGAGCCTGTTGATCCGATCATTAATCCCAACACTGCTACAGACAAATCAGATAGCATTCACATAAAATCATTAACACCAGAGATGAAAGACCTTAGTATAGTTAACCTTTCAAACAGAGAGCATGTGCCTACACCAGAGACAATCACCTCAGCAGAAAATCTACCTCCCCCAACTGAGGTGCCTGGACAGGAGAGGACATGGGAGAACTTAAAAAAACAGGATGTTATTAGACAGACTACCCAAAACAGGCAAACATCCCCAACAACAAAGCACACTCATATTAATTATAACATTAATTTAAAACCTAATTTGTCACATGATACGGTTGCTATGGCAACACCCATACTGACTAAACTTGACGATTCAGATAAAGGAGCTGCAAAGCCAGAAACCCCTTTAACAAAAGTACATTTTCTAAATCCAACTCCTAAAAAATCACAAGATAAGACACAAACACATTTGAGAACCGTTGCAAAAGGCAGTGTTGCTCGGGAGGATTTTCTGAGGAACACACACAGAAACTCATATAAAAAGGAGGAGGATCACTCTCAAATGAAACCTGACAGTCCCAGTCTCCCCATCCACCCCTGGATCTACCAACAGAATGTCCAAATGAGAGTTCAAACCACCCCTCCACCCCGCGCTCCCACCCCCTATTGGCCTTATAGCCGCTTACAAGTGTGGCCCTCAGTTCATGGTTCAGGGCCACATCCTTTCTTTACGGAGAGGCCCATGCTTTTCCCCCACCCAGGGGGCCAGGGAGTTGGGGTCACCAATCGACCAGAAATCACAGCTGAGACTGTCAGGCCCACAGCGTTCATCTCTGCTTCACCGGGCAGTGGCATGGCAGCCCCGCTGACCTACCACCCACCCCACAGGAGCCCAGGCCCAGCCAGCAGGACCCGACAGCAGGACCTCTTAATGCTCTCCAAGCTCAGAAACAGATACAGACAGGCTCAGCTGGACCGTATTTCACAGCTAGGGAAGAGAGTGACAACTAAGCCCAAGATCAGTCACCCTACACCTAGACCTCACTACCAGCCTCCCACTCAGTCATACAACTACTGGCCTGTGCCCCCCACCACCTCCCTCCCCGTGCCCACCAACAGGCCCTACTCTACAGCCAGTGTCCTGTACGGCAGCCGCTGGCACTACAGCCACTGGGGCCAGAGGAGGCTGAGCACGGCCCTGCCATTCCCCAACTTGATGGGTAGTGGGGTGAAGCCTAGGATCAGCTCTGTGAACACAGTCAGTGTGTCTGCCCTGGCTGAGGGTGATGTGCTGCTGCCCTGTGAAGCATCAGGAGACCCACAGCCAGCGCTCTCCTGGACTAAAGTCTCCACAGGTATTTAAACACTTTTACTGTGAAAGACTTTGAAGGGTAGAAACAATTATTGCCTCTCTGCAGGGAATTACAGTATAGTCTCTCTGTAATGCATGGCATAAATATTTTGACTTCAGGCTCTTGTGAGCTTACCATCGTAAAGAATAATATCCAACAGAAATACTATATTTTACAAGCTTGTTAACATTCAAGGAGCAGCAGAAATAATATATGCATAGGTTAATTGAGGCTGCAAAGGATTAGACAGACCTACATCTATCCTACCCTGCCTTTCTAAGGTCTTCGAAAGCCAAGTTAACAAACAGATCACCGACCATTTCGAATCCCACCGTACCTTCTCCGCTATGCAATCTGGATTCCGAGCTGGTCATGGGTGTACCTCAGCCATGCTCAAGGTCCTAAACGATATCATAACTGCCATTGATAAGAGACAATACTGTGCATCTGTATTCATCGACCTGGCCAAGGCTTTCGACTCTGTCAATCTTCACATTCTTATCGGCAGACTCAACAGCCGTGGTTTCTCAAATGACCTCCTCGCCTGGTTCACCAATTACTTGTCAGACAGAGTTCAGTGTGTCAAATCAGAGGGCCTGTTGTCCGGACCTCTGGCAGTCTCTATGGGGGTGCCACCGGGTTCAATCTTCGGGCCGACTCTCTTCTCTGTGTACATCAATGATGTCGCTCTTGCTGATTCTCTGATCCAGCTCTACGCAGACGACACTATTCTGTATTCTTCTGCCCCCCCTTTGAACACTGTGTTAACTAATATCCAGACGAGCTTCAATGCCATACAACTCTCGTTCCGTGGCCGCCAACTGCTCTTAAATGCAAGTAAAACTAAATGCATGCTCTTCAACCGATCGCTACCAGCACCTGCCCGCCCGTCCAGCATCACTACTCTGGACAGTTCTGACAGAATATGTGAACAACTACAAATACATAGGTATCTGGTTAGACTGTAAACTCTCCCTCCAAACTCACATTAAGCATCTCCAATCCAAAATTAAATCTAGAATCGGCTTCCTATTTCGCAAACAAAGAATCTTTCACTCATGCTGCCAAACATACCCTCGTAAAACGGACTATCCTACCGATCCTTGTCTTTCGGCAATGTCATTTACAAAATAGCCTCCAACACTCTACTCAGCAAATTGGATGCAATCTATCACAGTGCCATCCGTTTTGTCACCAAAGCCCCATATACAACCCACCACTGCGACCTGTATGCTCTCGTTTGCTGGCCCTCACTTCATATTCGTCGCCAAACACACTGGTTCCAGGTAAGGATAAGTCTTTGCTAGGTAAAGCCCCGCCTTATCTCAGCTCATTGGTCACCATAGCAGCACCCACCCATAGCACGCGCTCTAGCAGGTATATTTCACTGGTCACCCCCAAAGCCAATTCCTCATTTGGCCGCCTTTCCTTCCAGTTCTCTGCTGCCAATGACTGGAACTAACTGCAAAAATCACTGAAGCTGGAGACTCAAATCTCCCTGACTAACTTCAAGCACCAGCTGTCAGAGCAGCTCAAGGATCACTGCACCTGTACATAGCCCATCTGTAAACAGCCCATCCAACTACCTCATCCACATACTGTTATTTATTTTTATTTTTTTGCTCCTTTGCACCCCAGTATCTCTACTTGAACACTCATCTTCTGCACATTTATCACTCCAGTGTTTAATTGCTATATTGTAATTATTTCGCCACTGTGGCCTATTTATTGCCTTACCTCCCTTATCCTACCTCATTTGCACACACTGTATATAGACTTTTTCTATTGTATTATTGACTGTATGTTTGTTTATTCCATGTGTAACTCTGTTGTTGCTTGTGTCGCACTGCTTTGCTTCATCTTGGCCAGGTCGCATTTGTAAATGAGAACTTGTTCTCAGCTAGCCTACCTGGTAAAATAAAGGTTAAATAAAAATAAAATAAAGACATTTGTATAATATATTAACAAAATGGCACCACCTGAGTGTGCTCAACTCATGCTGTAATATTTGACAGAGAGACCCTTGACAAAAACGACAAAATAATTCACTGCATTAACATAAGGACGCAAGCCTAATCCAGAGTACCAATGATGTGCTTCTCTCTCTTTTCAACAACAGGTGCTACCGTCCAAGCAAACACAAAACACGGACAGAGATTTGAAGTTGTAAAGAACGGCACCTTTGTGATTAAAAACATTCAGCTACAGGACAGAGGCCAGTACCTCTGCACGGCACAAAACACATTTGGCTCGGACCGAATGGTCATTACCTTGGCTGTGCTGACCCAGCCTCCCAAAATCATAGGTCCCCACTCCAGAGAGGTCCCAGTGTATTTGGGGAAGGCTATAAGCTTAGACTGTGTAGCCTCTGGCAAGCCCCAGGCTCAGATCTCCTGGATTCTTCCAGACAGGACCTTTGTGCGTGATGTGGGAGCTCTTGACAGGTCAGCCTCTCTGCTGGCTAACGGCACCCTGAGGATCCAATCAGCTAACTTCTCCAGTAAAGGCGACTATAGGTGTATCGCTAGCAATGCGGCCGGAGCTGACACAGTGACTTTTCACATCCACGTGGCAGCGCTCCGCCCACCATCAATGAGGAGGCCTCGGAGAGCATTGTCATCCAGGAAGGGAGAAGTGTGTACGTCCACTGCACTGCCAAGGGAGAGCCTGCGCCCGTGCTAAAGTGGACCCTCCCTGCAGGGGTACATGTCAAACCCTCCCAGATCCTCGGCAGGAGACTGTTTGTCTTCCCCAATGGGACGCTGTACATCAAGAACATCTCTCCGGAAGACTCGGGGAGGTATGAGTGCTCTGTGACCAACGCAGTGGGCGCGGCCAGGAGAGTTCTGTACCTGAAGGCCAGGCAGGAGGTCCCCAGCCTGCGACTGTCACACCACCCCTCCCAACAGCACAGAGTCACAGCCATGTATGGCTCCACTGTGTACCTGCACTGTCCAGAGTCCACTGGCACTCCCCGTGGCACTCTGTGGCAGCTACCATCCAAAACATTGCTGGAACATCGCTACAGGTAACTCCACCATGCTAGTTTATTTATTTATTTTTTTTACCTTTATTTAACCAGGCAAGTCAGTTAAGAACACATTCTTATTTTCAATGACAGCCTGGGAACAGTGGGTTAACTGCCTGTTCAGGGGCAGAAAGACAGATTTGTACCTTGTCAGCTCGGGGGTTTGAACTCACAACCTTCCGGTTACTAGTCCAACACTCTAACCACTAGGCTACCCTGCCATAGTCAACCCTATATAGGAGTTTTCCTATAATAATAATAATACACTGTGCTGATATCGATTAGGTATCAGAGATCTGAAGAATAGCTGTAATTATTCATTAAGCTAAATTATCTGTACTATCATTCTAATCGCTTTCCCTCCAGTGACCTTATAAAGAACTTCTCAACTCTATTACAGCCCTCAATTTCAGGGAGGTTTAATCAAACACAATTATTTTTTTCAAACACAATTAGTGTAATTCAAAACAAGCTATCTGCTGGAGCCTGACCACGGTCAACCAGCCTGTGATCTCAGGGTCAGAAAGCCTGATGGGTCCCACTGTCAGACTACATTCTTAAAAAATAAAAAATAAGGTTCTCCAGAGCAATGCCATTGGAGAACCATTTTAGGTTCTCTGAATAACCTTAAATGGGATGGTTCTTTGAAGAATTACACACACTCAATAAGGTGTTGAGCATTATGTTCATATTGCCCAGGGTGCCTTTTGAGTGAATTTTAGTTACCAGTACCACCCATGACTGTGCTTGATTGTCAAAGAGAAATGGTTGCTGCATTCATTCATTTTCAGGCCTGTGGCCTTCACCAAGTGAGATCCTAAATTAATGTGTTATCATTCAAATTCAATGATTTAAGACAATACAATACCTATTTCATAAAGCCTAATTTTTAGGCCCGTTTTACTCTAATACAATGGTCTTTTATAGTTTACAGGCCATATCAGGGATACCAGTCACATTATTCTGGTTTGCAAAGTGATGTGTATTTCCAATTGGAAGGCACCCAGAGTGGGGATAGCCAACATCTAAACTGGAACAACCATTTTAATAATGGGTGCAATAAGTCCAAGTAACCGATTTGATTAGTTCAGAAAACTTGTTATTTATATTTGAGTAGAATAATATTACACATGCAAAAACATAGATATAAACCAAAAATCAACCTGCAATAGAGCATGCTGGGAAATATGGTAATGATAGGCGTGGTTTTAGTTCAACTCCGTTATTAACACCAACACATGTTTTCTTTTACACCACTGATTGTTAATTTAACTCTTGAATCAATACTAGAAATGTTACACTGAAATATCAACACTGGCCAATTTTCTGTGTGCTATTAAATGGACATGCTTCCATCTAAATAACCTTTTAGAATTCTAAAGACCGTAGATGCCACGTCAAGAACCCCACACTGAACTCAAAGGTTCTTTATCGGGCAAGGGTTCTCTAAGGAACATTAAGAGTTGAGGAAGAACCTTTAAAAAAAACGGCATTTTTTTCAGTGTAAAAATATCCTTACGGTCAATTTGCAGGGCGTCTGTCGAGTACACCCAATTAATTCCTGCTCAACATGGTTCCCAAACAGTGGAACACTAGTGGCACAGTATTCAGTAAGACAAGAGAAGCAGGAAATGGGAGAAGCACCGTTGTACAAATACAAAGTATCTATTGTGCATTTACATTACATAATTACACTGTAATTGAAAATCCAGCGTAACGAAATGGTGTAAATTATTGCACATAATTTGATTAGAATGTATCTTACAACATAATACATTTTAAAATGTTCTCAATGTCACTAAAATCATATTGCATTTCTGATTAAAAACCAGGGGTTGGAACCAAAATTATTTTCAAATTGTTTCGTTCTGAACGGAACCATAATTGTTTTTTGTTATGTTCCACTGTTCTGAGCAGCAAAATAAAGTTCTGAACCGGTTAGAATCCCCCAAAAGTACCGGCTCATGTCATTCCTTTTTGTTCCTTTTCAAACCTCTGATATATATGAACAATCCTACAATGTGAATTTCTGGATTTTTTTTTCTCATTTTGTCTGTCATAGTTGAAGTGTACCTATGATGAAAATTACAAGCCTCTCATCTTTTTAAGTGGGAGAACTTGCACAATTGGTGGCTGACTAAATATTTTTTTGCCCCACTGTATATATATATATGTATATATATATATTTTTTTTACATTTAGCTCGACATTAAATTACTTCACCAATCAGAGAGGATAGAGGAGTTTGCTGTGTAGTGGGTAAGTGGTTTAATCTGTATAGTGAAGTCATTAAAAGCAAATTGCATTTTGTCATAACAGCATGGTTTAATCATAATGACAGACAAACACACACTGTGCTGCCAGTCACAGTGTAGGGTGTGAGATGCAACAGAAATGTTTATGGTTAATAGAGAGGATGGAGGAAGCTTGCCTTGAAGCACTTTGTTGCGATTTTTGTGGGACTGGAAAAAATTGCCAGTAACATAAAATGTTATTAACTAAAATGACAGTTCTGTTCCGGAACAGTATAGATCACTTTCGGGTTTGGGTTCTTTTCTTCAAGTAATTGTTCTTTTCTGGTTTTCGGTTCTGTACTCTGAACCGGTTCCAACCCTTGTTAAAAACATTAATATTGTGTGTCTATTTCTTTCATAATCAGCCCTGAGAGACCGGTCACCGTGTTCTCCAATGGGACCTTACGGATCCTGCAGCTGACTGAAAAAGACGGAGGTAGCTACCTGTGTATGTTCCAGAGGCCCAACGGTGAGGACATGGAGCTGTTCCAGGTGCAGGTGCTCATGATGCCACCTAAGATCGAACATCTGGCCACAGCTCAGAAGAGGGTGACCTCCGGGGAGAACTTCCAGGTGGACTGTGTTGCCTCAGGCCTCCCTGACCCAGAGGTGTCCTGGAGCCTCCCTGATGGAACCTTGATCAACAACGCCCTACAGTCGGACGACAGCGGCACCCGTTCTCGCCGCTATGTCATCTTCGGGAATGGAACACTGTTGCTGCAGCAGATGGGAAAGAAGGATGAGGGGGACTATACATGCCATGCTAAGAATGAACTGGGGGAGGATGAGATGAAGGTGAGCATCAAAGTAGGCCCTGACTTCCCCAGAATCACATCCAAGGCTCAGCTGTTGCTCACGGCCCGACTAGGAGAGTCTGCCTATATGACGTGTCAGGCAACTGGGGAGCCTCCACCAACCATTGTGTGGCTCTCCCCAAGCAATGACGTCATCACATCCTCTTCAACCAAATACCAAACCTTAGATGATGGGACTTTGGTGATAAAGAAGGTGACTTTGGCCGACCAAGGGAAGTATGCTTGTGTGGCAAGGAGTTCTGCTGGGGATGACATCAAGAACATTAAGATACAAGTAGAACCAAGAGAGCCACACATCAATGAACAAGGTGGAAGAAGCAGTATGAAAGTGTTGGCAGTATCTTATCAGACAACACTGCTCGACTGCAGAGCGGAAGGCAAGCCTGAGCCACACATTTCCTGGGCCGCACCCTACGGCCTCTCTCTGCCAACACCTTACCTGGGAGGACGCTTCCAAGTCCACAAGAATGGGAGTCTAGAGCTACGTGGAGTGAGGAAGACAGACGAGGGTCAGTATGTGTGTTTGGCCAAAAATCACTTGGGAGAAGCAAGCCTGGCAATTGAGCTTGAAGTGGCATCCATAGCAGAGAAGCCAAGCTTCGCCATGCCGAACATTGAGATTTTACCAATAAAACAAGATGGAAGTGATGTCACTCTGGAGTGTCCTGCCCGCGGTAAGCCAAACCCAGAGTTTGTTTGGATCCTGCCAAATGGCACAGCGCTGATGCCAGGCACTAGACATCAACACTTCACTCACTATAGAGGAAACGGGACGTTGCGCATCGACCAGCCAGTGACAGCTGACAAAGGGGTTTACCGTTGTCTGGCGAAAAACGTGGCTGGGACTGCAGAGAAGCGATACGCTCTAGAACCAGGAAGAAAGCCTGTGATTCGAGGCACAACAGGGATCATGAAGATCACGTTTGGCCAAATTCTGAACCTGCCGTGCTCTGTGGATGGCTGGCCACAGGCCTCAATCACATGGACCCTACCAAACGGCCTGGTCCTGGACAAGCCCCAGGTTATTGGGAGAATTACATTTTTATCAAACGGCACACTTCAACTCAAAGAGGTCGCCACATTTGACAGGGGAACCTACGTCTGCAAGGCCACCAACACATTTGGGTCATCTGCGTTGTCATACCCAGTTGCAGTTATGGTGTATCCTCCAAGTATCACAAACGCACCCCCTTCCATCACTAGAGTCCACAGAGGTTCATCAGTAACACTTAACTGCATCGCTGCAGGCATACCAAAGCCTGAGATAACATGGACTCTACCTGGAAGAACCACACTTGTTCCCAACAACCGTTTCACGGCACAGGGAGGAATTCACATGACGGTTGAGGGCAGCTTGGTCATACAAGACCCAGTGCTTATGAACTCAGGAATTTACAAATGCAATGCAAAAAATGCTCTAGGAAGTGACTTCAAAGCAACATATCTTCAGGTGATCTGAGCCACAACATAAGTCCCTAATCTAATCTGACAATTACACTTGAATGTAAAACTTAATCCTCTAGAATACCATATGTACAGTGTATTTATATAACCTTACCATTAATGTGCATATTATATGAGGTAAAATAGTGTGAACTCTTATATCACTAATAAGGAAAGGAGAAAAAGGTCTGCTTTAATTGTTGGCAGAAATATAAGCATATAAAAACATAACAGATGTGACTTAGGGAATGCTCTCTTTTCTTTGAATTTATAAATATTCCTGTATGTAAATATCTAATTATACTGTGTTGACTGAACTCACATTGTTGGTTTATCTATATCCCGTTTTTACTATGATACAGCTTGCAGGTGCCTAGTATTACTTCTGACAATAGAAAAAATAAAAGTGAATCACTTACACAGGAATCTGTTTGTACGCCCTCTCTGATTGTGCGAATCCCATTCTGAGGCATGCTTTCAGATTTTATGCAAACCAGTTGGAACAAATGAGCCTTTCATAGAGGGCGTAAAATGAAGCTTTGTGTGATACAAATGTTCTAATTGTTCAACAGAGCTAATCAAAATGGAGACCCAGCAACTAATTCTACCAGCTGTGAATTTATTTAATACATTGTTAATACATATTTGGGAAATTTCACTTAATGACTAGACCTAAATATTTATTTATAATAGGCCTAGGATATCCAGTGCAATGTGGAGAATATGCATCACTGGTGCACTCACTTACTTGAAACCTCTCAGTATTGATTTTCACCTTAAAAGCTGCATTATACAGCAGACACTTGTCTTATCTGGACAACAGGTAAGAGGCCAATGCATTTGCGCCATTTTGGATGATGGCATCTGATCAGCTGAATGGATCACATGATTTTTCAAGTGTGAAATCAAACCTGAGTGAAAGACATTTGTAGGTTACATTTGAATACATGTAAAAAATAAAATGTCTATGGCAGAGCAATAAACAATATTGACAGATGTTGACAATCTAAAGATTGTTAAATATTAGCCTACTGTAGCCTTATTCATTTCCTCTTTGATATAGGCTATAAATCACATTAAACATTACCATTGTGTTTACTGACTAGAAACTATTTTCTATGCATATGTACAGTAATTGTAAATTGGGGAACATTGTATGAATTGCATTTTGCCTTCTTCAATGAAGCTGCTTGTGAGGGAGTGGGTCGCTGTTGTTGCGGTGCCTGACTGCCTCACCTTCCCCCATCCGCGAGACCAGTGCACAACTGTGTACATCATTTTAGCGTAATGGCAAATGAATCTTTTGGAAATGAGGGAGGTACCGGTTCGAGAAACTCAAGAAATACAAATTTCACATCATCTGTGGAACTCAGCACGTCCTTAGATTCAAGTGTTCAGACTCGAATATTTAAAATAATTGTAATCGGGGATTCAAATGTAGGGAAGACCTGCTTAACCTTCCGCTTCACCGGGGGAAGCTTTCCCGAGAAGACGGAGGCGACAATCGGTGTGGATTTCAGGGAGAAAGCAGTGGAAATAGAGGGCGAAAAAATTAAGGTAATAGCCTAATTTAGCATCTGGTCGGGATCGGGTCGTTTTTATTTGGGTCAATTGACCATTTATGTGTTCGGCTTTAACCGTTATAAATCTATGCATGACATGTCAATAAACCGAGTAGAGAATTATTTCTCTCCCGAGTCCATCAATTTATATTTAATGGCCTGTTAGGTTGAATCTTTTGAATGAATAGATCCTTCAGCAATGTTGGCATGGTTCTCAAATTACGGAATTTACCGTTTAATTTCAGATCACCATCACCATCATATCCCCAGTTCACCAACCGTTCTCTGCAAGGCCTAGTAACTAAACAAATATAAACGCAACATGCACCAATTTAAAATATTTCATTGAGTTACAGTTCATGAGAAAATCAGTCAATTTAAATAAATGAGGCTCTAATCTATGGATTTCACATGACTGGGAATACAGATATGCATATGTTGGTCACCTTTAAAAAAGGGCTTTACAATGGGCCTCAGGATCTCGTCACGGATTTTGTGCATTCACATTACCATCGATAAAATGCAATTGTGTTTGTTGTCCATAGTTTAGGCCAGCCCATAACCCCACCGCCATCATGTGGCACTCTGTTCACAACGTTGACATCAGCAAACTGCTCGCCCACATTGACTCCATACACGTGGTCTGCGGTTGTGAGACCTGTTGGACATACTGCCAAATTTTCAAAAATTGTTAGGCGGCTTATGTTAGATAAATTCAACCCTAATTCAACCCAACTAAGTCAACCCTAATTCAACCCAATATTCAACTAAAAATAAACAATACAATAGGTATAGCGTTTGAAGCTCTGGTTGATTTCAAATTTAATATGTTGGTTTTCTAATCTCCTTCTCAATCAAAAATTGAAGTTAAACAATAGACTAAATCAAATCATGGACTAAGATACAGTAGAATAGGACAGATTACAGTATACATATGAGATGAGTAATGCAAAATATATCAACATTATTAAAGTGGCCAGTGATTTCAAGTCTCTGTATATATGGCAGCAGCCTCTAATGTGCTAGTGATGGCTATTTAACAATCTGATGGCCTTGAGATAGAAGCTGTTTTTCAGTCTCTCGGTCCCAGCTTTGATGCACCTGTACTGACCTCGCCTTCTGGATGATAGCGGGGTAAACAGGCAGTGCCTCGTGGTTGTTGTCCTTGGTCTTTTTGGCATCACCTCCTCCCTGTAGGCTGTCTCATCATTGTTGGTAATCAGGCCACCTACTGTTGTGTCGTCTGTAATCTTGAGTTGGAGGAGTGCGTGGCCACGCAGTCATGGGTGAACAGGGAGTACAGGAGGGAAATGAGCACGCATCCTTGTGGGGCCCCAGTGTTAATTAAGGATCAGTGAAGTGGAGGCGTTGTTTCCTACCTTTGCCACCTGGGGGAGGCCCGTCAAAGTCCAGGACCCAGTTTCACAGGGCGGGGTTGTAGTCAATGAACAGCATTCTTACATAGGTATTCCTCTTGTCCAGATGGGATAGGGCAGTGTAACGACTGCATCATCTGTGGATCTGTTGGGGCGGTAAGCAAATTGAAGTGGGTTTAGGGTGCCAGGTAAGGTAAAGGTGAATACGATCCTTGACTAATCTCTCAAAGCACTTCATGATGACAGAAGTGAGTGCTGCGGAGTGATAGTCATTTAGTACAGTTACCTTTGCTTTCTTGGGTACAGGAACAATGGTGGACATCTTGAAGCACTTGGGGACAACAGACTGGGATAGGGAGAGAACACTCGGGAGGGCGGCATTTATCTCAAGCAGACATTCACAGCTAAGCTACAACAACATTTCTCTCATTCAGCCACTCAGAAAATCTGTTTCATAATCAACACAAACTGGAACCAAAGCCAGTAGGTATATCTTGTTTAAATGGTGATAGTTGTTTTTGTTGACAAAACAATTCAATATCACTTTTACAATTTATGTTGGATTTACATCTCCAACTCAACCAAAAAATAATAAGTTAAATGGGATTAAGTCAGTGGCTCAGATGGAGGTATCCAAGCAGTGGCTCTCCTTTAAATGTTGATATTTGGTTGTCTGGTCAACAGAACAAGTCAAAATTAATTTTATTATATAGTTAATGGCCTAAAGAGTAACACATCTGTGACCACATTGAGGTTACGGTAACTATGTCCTCTTATGTAATCATAGAAAGTGTTCATGGTCAAGATAGCACCTGCGACCTTTGCATTCTATAATAAAGCATCTCAAACAACATTGATCACTATACTATGCAAAGGGTACATACTGTTAATGTATTCTCAACAGCAGTACAGGTCATGTGGCTGTGTTATTAGATGAAGGGCAGTGATGACACATGAAGTTAAATAAATAAACAAAATGTCAGTCATTGTATTCCTATTTCAACTTTGCTTTTATATGGTTGAAAGCACAGTGATCACACATTGGGAATTCAACTAACTTGTGTCTGTCTTTGAGTGAATGTTGTAATTTCATCTTTCAACATCTCAACCAGATATTACTCAGTTGTCCACGTTGAAATGACAGGTGTGACCAGTGGGTTTGATCTCTAATGATAAAAGCGTCAATGTGGAATTATTCTAATCGTCTGCCCTTTTGGGAATGGTTCATACCCACAGGAAGCATAGCCTAGTGGTTAAAGCATTGGACAAGTAACCGAAAGGTTGCAAGATCAAATCCCCGAGCTGACAAGGTACAAATCTGTCGTTCTGCCCCTGAACAAAGTAGTTAACCCACTGTTCCTAGGTAGTCATTGAAAATAAGAATTTGTTCTTAACCGACTTGCCTAGTTAAATAATTAAAACAGAACCAAAGTCAGTCAAAGTCCCTGCTCCTATCTTACCTGCTGACCCACCTACTCTCAATGCCACCCAGCACATGGGGTGGTCCACCCAGTTCTTACCTAGTGTGCCTAGACAGAATACATACTATGGGTATATGTATGCCCGCAGGCCCCTTGCCTAAACACTCCCACGGTGCCTTCCTGGGAACAAATGTAACAGAATAATTCACCAAACTCCATGAACAATTTGAATAAACCAAAACCACTAGGTACTATAAGAAAACACATACCTCTACAGGCTACAAAATATTTTACAACAAATTTACCAGACCAGCACATACCATGACGCTCTCCCTCATAACAAAGGAACACTGGCTTTTAAAGCTGCAGGAGTCGGTAATTGCAGACAGCTGTATCCCCTGATGAGAGGGCAGGGTCAGAGCTCCAATCTGCAATGGGGCCGACCAATCAGCTGCTTGAAATCCAGGAAGCCATCCTGAAACACACATATACAAACACATACAAACCCACAACAACACTGAAACTGGGGAACTTAACAATAATGCAATGGTCCTCCAAACATAACGCAATGGTCCTCCAAACATAACGCAATGGTCCTCCAAAGATAACGCAATGGTCCTCCAAACATAATGCAATGGTCCTCCAAACATAACGCAATGGTCCTCCAAACATAATGCAATGGTCCTCCAAACATAACGCAATGGTCCTCCAAACATAACGCAATGGTCCTCCAAACATAACGCAATGGTCCTCCAAACATAACGCAATGGTCCTCCAAACATAACGCAATGGTCCTCCAAACATAACGCAATGGTCCTCCAAACGCAATGGTCCTCCAAACATAACGCAATGGTCCTCCAAAGATAACGCAATGGTCCTCCAAACATAACGCAATGGTCCTCCAAAGATAACGCAATGGTCCTCCAAACATAACGCAATGGTCCTCCAAACATAACGCAATGGTCCTCCAAACATAACGCAATGGTCCTCCAAACATAACGCAATGGTCCTCCAAACATAATGCGCATTTTCCTAGGTAGTATTTTCCAGTCTAGTATTTATTCTGATTATGTCTGATTATGTCTCAACCCTCGTAATCCCAGATAATACACATATATCCATGGTAGGCACGATATATACAGGATACATCAGGAAGATGGTGTTTCGACATTGTTTGCTCATTGGCAAGATGTCTTTCAGATGTGTGTAGAATACCTACGTTCTAAATTCTACAGTTCTACATCTTTTATATGGCGTCAACATTATATTCTGATGTCTTGGCGATGTCTTCCCAATGTGCAAACACTCTCCAAACTACATATTCCCTATGCAATTCGATACATCAGCCAAAGGTGTGTGTGTTTACTGTGATGCATTATCTAGAGATGTTTTCCCATTTCTCTCTGACCAATACACACGATTCCTCTCTGACCACTGGATGTGTTATTACTCCTCAACAGGTTCAGGTGTGGGACACTGCAGGACAGGAGCGCTTCAGAAAGAGCATGGTAGAACACTACTACCGCAATGTGCACGCTGTCGTTTTCGTTTACGACGTCACCAAGATGGCCTCATTCCAGAACCTGAAGACGTGGATCCAGGAGTGCAACGGGCACCGTGTCTCACCCACTGTGCCTCGGGTACTGGTGGGTAACAAGTGTGACCTGGTTAGTCATATCCAAGTACCCTCCAACACTGCCCTCAAGTTTGCAGATGCCCACAACATGCTGCTGTTTGAGACCTCGGCGAAGGATCCCAAGGAGAGCCAAAATGTGGACTCCATTTTCATGTGCCTGGCATGTCGGCTGAAAGCCCAGAAGTCCTTGCTGTACAGGGATGTTGAGAGGGAGGATGGAAGGGTTAGGCTTTCACAAGAGACAGATGTTAATAAGAGTAACTGCCCTTGTTGAGGCTCCTCCATTCTGCAATGATTCCTTATCTCCTTTTAATACTGCTGTGACTTGAATTGAACAATTTAACATAAACAACAAAAGGCGAAGATACTGTTCCAATGTTAACATTTCTTGAAAGAATGTGCCTGCAGTTATTTCAGTTTTTCTTCTTAAAAATTATAATAGTGTCTGTCTGTCTGTCTCTGTCTGTCTGTCTGTCTGTCTGTCCCTCTCTTGTTTTACTCTCTTTCTTTGATATGTTATCATTATCACATTCTGTAATAATGGCCTTAAGTCAAGAGAGGTCATCCTGTGGTGTTTGTAAAGTATGTTAATTTATTTTGTATTTGAGTTGTACATGTCTGTACATGACTGCTGTCGGTATTATCATGTATGTACATGTCTGCTGTCAGTATTATTGTTTCATGCAATATACTTGTGTGTAACATGATTGTCACAATCTCACAAAGGGACTTTCATAAAGACTATTTGGGCTTCACACTGACGTACTGTATATTTGCTCCAATCATTTTACATTTGTTGAGTATGTTTGTTTTTTAACTATATTTTAAGACATATCCACTAATAATCCTTCAGATTGAATTGTCATAACCATAATGCAGAGGATGGGGAGGCAACGATGCTAGTTAGCCCAATACCCTTCCCCCGCCCCAACAGGGGTTTCTCTGGCTTCAGGTCTGCTATTTCTGCTTTCTGTTTTCTCTCCATTGATCATCATCATATTTCTGATCGTCATCAAAACATCCAATTTGTGACCGTTTCCTGTCTTTGCCTCAAAATTAAATATTCAACAAATATCATGCGTCCTTTATTGCATTTTGAAGGTTATTTAAAAAATGTAGTGCAAAGAATCTCCACTAGATGTTGCAGAAATTGGTAGTCGCAGTCTGACTCATGAAAATAACATTTCATATTACTTAGCCGAAGAGTCAAATTTTACACACTTCATAATATCTCAATTGTTTATTGGATCATTTGGGATATTTATTGGATCTGCTCATAAGTCAGTGAGACACTAAGCTTGTTTTAAGTATCTTAGTGCTCCATATTAGTCCCCTCCTGTAGTCTGTTCACCCACAACTGCGTGGTCGCATACGACTCCAACACCATCATTAAGTTTGCTGACAACACAACGGTGGTAGGCCTGACGATGATGAAACAAGACACCGACGATGAAACAAGACAAGTGACAAGACAACAACCTCTCCCTCAATGTTAGCAAGATAAAGGAGCTGATCGTGGACTACAGGAAATGGAGGGCCGAGCACGCCCCCATTCACATTGACGGGGCTGAAGTGGAGCGGGTTGAGAGGTTCAAGTTCCTCTGTGTTCACATCATTGTCGTGCCCACATGAAGAGGGCACGACAACGCCTCTTCCCCCTCAGGAGACTGAAAATATTTGGCATGGACCCTCGTACCCTCAAAATGTTCTACATCTGCACCATTGAGAGCATCTTGACTGGCTGTATCACCGCTTCTTATGGGAACTGCTTGGCATCCGAGTCCAAGGCGCTACAAATGGTAGTGCATACAGCCAAGTACATCACTGGGGCCGAGCTCCCTCCCATCCAGGACCTCTATACCAAGCAGTGTCAGAGGAAGGCCCTGAAGATTGTATATGACTCTAGCCACCCAAGTCATAGACTGTTCTCTCTGCTACCGCACGGCAAACAATACCGGAGCACCAAGTCTAGGTCCAAAAGGCTTCTGATCAGCTCTACCCCCAAGCCATAAGACTGCTGAACAATTACTCAAATGGCTACTCAGAATAGTTTTGAACGGACTCTCTTGCACACTCACTGGACTCTACCCACACACTCACTGGACTCTACCCACACACTCACGCACACTACACTGACACTCCAATACACACCACACACACACGCACACTACATACGCTCACACTCACAAAACACACACACACACATGCATGCATATTGATGCCACATACACAGTCACACACACTCTCACACTCTTTCACACTCTTCACATATGCTGCTGCTACTGTTGATTATCTATCCTGATTGCCTAGTCACTTTTACCCCAACCTACATGTACAGTTGAAGTCAGAAGTTTACATACACTTTTGCTAATTACAATTAAACTCAGTTTTTCACAATTCCAGACATTTAATCGTAGTAAAAATTCCCTGTCTGAGGTCAGTTAGGATCACCACTTTATTTTAAGAATGTGAAATGTCAGAATAATAGTAGAGAGAAGGATTTATTTCAGCTTTTATTTCTTTCATCACATTCCCAGTGGGTCAGAAGTTTACATACACTCAATTAGTATTTGGTAGCATTGCCTTTAAATTGTTTAACTTGGGTCAAACGTTTCAGATAGCCTTCCACAAGCTTCCCACAATAAGTCGGGTAAATTCTGGCCCATTCCTCCTGACAGAGCTGGTGTAACTGAGGCAGGTTTGTAGGCCTCCTTGCTCGCACACACTTTTCAGTTCTGCTATCAAATTTTCTACAGGATTGAGGTCAGGGCTTTGTGATGGCCACTTCAATACCTTGACTTTGTTGTCCTTAAGCCATTTTTCCACAACTTTGGAAGTATGCCTGGGGTCATTGTCCATTTGAAAACCCATTTGCGACCAAACTTTAACTTCCTGACTGATGTCTTGAGATGTTGCTTAAATATATCCACATAATTTTCCTTTCCTCATGATGCCATCTATTTTGTGAAGTGCACCAGTCCCTCCTGCAGCAAAGCACCCCCACAACATGATGCTGCCACAGTTGGGATGGTGTTCTTCTTTTTTCTCCAAACATAACAATGGTCATTATGGTCAAACAGTTATATTTTTGTTTCATCAGACCAGAGGACATTTCTCCAAAAAGTGCAATCTTTGTCCCCATGTGCAGTTGCAAACCGTAGTCTGGCTTTTCTATGGAGGTTTTGGAGCAGTGGCTTCTTCCTTGTTGAGCGGCCTTTAAGGTTATGTCGATATAGGACTCGTTTTACTGTGGATATAGATACTTTTGCACCTGTTTCCTCCAGCATCTTCCCAAGGTCCTTTGCTGTTGTTCTGGGATTGATTTGCACTTTCCGCACCAAAGTATGTTCATCTCTAGAAGACAGAACGCGTCTCCTTCCTGAGCGGTATGACGGCTGCGTGGTCCCATGGTGTTTATACTTGCGTACTATTGTTTGTACAGATGAATGTGGCACCATCAGGCGTTTGGAAATTGCTCCCAACGATGAACCAGACTTGTGGAGTTCTACAAAAAAATTCTGAGCTCTTGGCTGATTTCTTTTGATTTTCCCATGATGTCAAGCAAAGAGGCACTGAGTTTGAAGGTAAGCCTTGAAATACATCCACAGGTACACCTCCAATTTAATCAAATCATGTCAATTAGGCTATCAGAAGCTTCTAAAGCCATGACATGTTTAAAGGCACAGTCAACTTAGTGTATGTAAACTTCTGACTCACTGGAATTGAGATACAGTGAAATAATCTGTAAACAATTGTTGGAAAAATGACTTGTGTCATGCACAACGTAGATGTCCTAACCGACTTGCCAAAACTATAGTTTGTTAACAGGAAATTTGTGGAGTGGTTGAAAAAAGAGTTTTAATGACTCCAACCTAAGTGTATATAAATATCCGACTTCAACTGTACATATTACCTCAATCACCCCAACTACCTCATACCGCTGCAAATAGACCCAGTACCGGTACTCCTTGTATATAGCCTCGTTATTGTTATTGTTATTGTGTTACTATTTCCTTCTTTTTTGTGCAAATATTCTTACTTTTTAACTCTGTGATGTTGGAAAAGGGCTCGTAAAGTAAGCATTTCACAGTACAACTGTTGTATTCGGCGCATGTGACAAATAAGATTTGATTTGATATTATGTGAAACCTTGAGTAAGAATTTACTTTATGCAATTAAAATAATGACATGTTCAATTTTCCTACTCACTGTTTGTTTGAAAAGTATCTCCCCAACATCATCAATGATGGTAGCTGCATACAGAGCTACAGCACCTTCCCAAAAGTATCTCCCCAACATCATCAATGATGGTAGCTGCATACAGAGCTACAGCACCTTCCAAAAGTATCTCCCCAACATCATCAATGATGATAGCTGCATACTGAGCTACAGCACCTTCCAAAAGTATCTCCCCAACATCATCAATGATGGTAGCTGTATCTCCCCAACATCACAATGATGAGCATACAGCACCTTCCAAAAGTATCTCCCCAACATCATCAATGATGGTAGCTGCATACAGAGCTACAGCACCTTCCAAAAGTATCTCCCCAACATCATCAATGATGGTAGCTGCATACAGAGCTACAGCACCTTCCAAAAGTATCTCCCCAACATCATCAATGATGATAGCTGCATACAGAGCTACAGCACCTTCCAAAAGTATCTCCCCAACATCATCAATGATGATAGCTGCATACTGAGCTACAGCACCTTCCAAAAGTATCTCCCCAACATCATCAATGATGATAGCTGCATACTGAGCTACAGCACCTTCCAAAAGTATCTCCCCAACATCATCAATGATGATAGCTGCATACTGAGCTACAGCACCTTCCAAAAGTATCTCCCCAACATCATCAATGATGATAGCTGCATACTGAGCTACAGCACCTTCCAAAAGTATCTCCCCAACATCATCAATGATGATAGCTGCATACTGAGCTACAGCACCTTCCAAAAGTATCTCCCCAACATCATCAATGATGATAGCTGCATACTGAGCTACAGCACCTTCCAAAAGTATCTCCCCAACATCATCAATGATGATAGCTGCATACTGAGCTACAGCACCTCCCCAACATCCAAAAGTATCTCCCCAACATCATCAATGATGATAGCTGCATACTGAGCTACAGCACCTTCCAAAAGTATCTCCCCAACATCATCAATGATGATAGCTGCATACTGAGCTACAGCACCTTCCAAAAGTATCTCCCCAACATCATCAATGATGATAGCTGCATACTGAGCTACAGCACCTTCCAAAAGTATCTCCCCAACATCATCAATGATGATAGCTGCATACAGAGCTACAGCACCTTCCAAAAGTATCTCCCCAACATCATCAATGATGATAGCTGCATACAGAGCTACAGCACCTTCCCAAAAGTATCTCCCCAACATTATCAATGATGATAGCTGCATACAGAGCTACAGCACCTTCCAAAAGTATCTCCCCAACATTATCAATAAAATGTATTTATAAAGCCCTTTTTACATCAGCCGATACAGATGAATCCACAAAGACCAGGGAGTTTTCCAATGCCTCACATAGAAGGGCACCTAGATGGTACAAATAAAAAATCAGACATTGAATATCCCTTTGACCATGGTGAAGTTATTAATTACACGTTGGATGGTGTATCAATACACCCAGTCACCACAAAGATACAGGTGTCCTTCCTAACTCTGTTTGCTGGAGAGGAAGGACAACGCTCAGGGATTTCACAATGAGGCCAATGGTGACTTTAAAACAGTTACAGAGTTTAATGGGTGGGATTGGAGAAAACTGAGGATGGATCAACATTGTAGTTACTCCACTATACTAAACTAATTGACAGTGTGACAAGAAGGAAGCCTGTAAAGAATAAAACATATTACAAAACATGCATCCTGTTTGCAACAAGGCACTAAGACACTAAAATAATACAGAATTATTTTTGGCAAAGCAATTCATTTCTTGTCCTGAATATAACGTGTTATGTTTGGGGCAAATCCAATACAACACATTACTGAGTACCACTCTCCATATTTTCAAGCATAGTGGTGGCTGCATCATTTTATGGATATGCTTGGAATCGTTAAGGACTGGAGAGTTTTTGAGGATAAAAAATAAAAAGAAGAAAGCCTGGTTCCGTCTGCTTTCCAACAGACACTGGGAGATTAATTCACCTTTCAGCAGAACAATAACCTAAAACACAAGGCCAAATCTATGCTGGATCTTTCTTACCAAGAAGACAGTGAATGTTCCTCAGTGGCCGAGTTACAGTTTTGACTTAAATCTGCTCGAAAATCTATGGCAAGACTTGACAATGGTTGTCCAGCAATGATCAACAACTAGAGCTTGAAGAATTTTGAAAATAATAATATTGTATAATCCAGGTGTACAAAACTCTTAGAGACTTACTCAGAAAACGCACAGTTGTAATCGCTGCCATAAGTGATTCTAACATCAGGGGTGTGAATACTTATTTAAATTATATATTTCTGTATTTTATTTTCAATACATTTGCTAACTTTTCTAAAAACATGTTTTCACTTAGTCATTATGGGGTATTGTGTGCGAATGGTTGAGAAACAAATACGATTTAATCCATGTTGAAATCAGGCTGGAACACAACAACATTTGAAATAAGTCATGGGGTATGAACACTTTCTGAAGGCACTGTACAGTGTATCCATAGAATTAGAGATACAGTATAACGTATTCACACAAATAGTGCTGCATCCACTCCGGCAGGGGGCAGCATTTCAGAGATGTAGTGCACAGATTACAGGAAAATGATGAAGCTGCTGCTAATACAGAGCTAGCCAGTTTGTAGCCGCTTGCCAGTGGAGACGGATCAGAAGAAAACTGTCAGGTGTACAGTCGTTTGCCAGTCGATAGACTTGGCTGTGAAGCGGGGCGTTGGTCCCCTAAACCCGGTTCAAATGGCAGAATATAGCCAAACGGGTATCTTGACGGCGCTTCTGCTGTTCACAGTTGTCACTGTAAAAGACATTTACGTCGGAAGGTCCATGATGACTCAACACCCAGCGCAGGCCTCTGACAGCCTGAATATGGGGGCTGATCTTTTGCGGGATGCCGACACACAGAGGCTCAGCAAGCAGGCCCTCTACACTGGGCCAGTGCTGAAATTCCAGTTTTGGTAAGATTTGCGTTTTTTTTCTGTTATGTAGCTATTTTTCTAGCTAACGTTAGATAGCAGGCGCAGTTAGCTAGTCAATGCTAACTAGCTTATGCTAACTAGCCATTTGATCGTTTGGGGACATTGTTTGATGCAAGCTACTAGCTAGTTAGCTAGTAAGTTCTTAGCTGAGCTTGCTCGCTAATCCTCCTAGCTATATACAGCCTTTTGGCTCCTAATATAGAATGAAAGAACCGGCATATTACCTGAACTAGCTAACTATATGCAGGCTGGTAGTCTGGAATTTGGTGTCACAGTATCCAGCTATTTTTATTTGTTTAATGTAACCTTTATTTAACTAAGAAAATCAGTTAAGAACAAATTCTTATTTATGACGGCCTACACCGGCCAAACCTGGACCAATTGTGCACTCCCAAACACGGCCGGTTGTGATATAGCCTGGAATCGAACCAGGTTGTCTGTAGTGACACCTCAAGCACTGAGATGCAGTGCACCACTCGGGAGCCACAAAATATAACTTCAATAATATAATATAACTTCTAATTTATGTCAAATACACACATTTCTAACCAGTTTCTGTGTTACAGCATCTCCTGAGGGTATAGCAAGGTGTTCCAGGAGTACTCCCGGTCTATCAGCCAGTTGTACCCGGACATCCGCATAGAAGGGGAAAATTACCCTCCCACAACCATCAACAAGTAAGATGGCACGTTATTGCCATGTAGCCAGTCAACATATTTATTTCGTCAGGGAATTTGGTGTTCTGATCACCACTTTTGCCCTCCACCAGATATCTCGGGAATTTATTTTCCTACTTCAAACTTCTTGCCATTGCCCTGGTTGTCAGTGGACAAAATCCCTTCGCTATGCTTGGACTGGAGACTCCCAGAGCATGGACGTGGACTCAAGAAAATAAGGTGAGGCTTTACGGTTTCAACTTCAATAGATTTTGACTAAACACACTTGTTTGTCTTCCAGATATTCTCGTGCCTGATGACATTCTTCCTCAGTAACATGTTGGAGACCCACTTCTTGTCCACCGGTGCATTTGAAATCACACTAAATGGTGAGTAAAATGGGGGTCACTGAAAACACTTTCTTCACTTTACATCCTTGCATGGATGTACACAACTAATTCAGTGATGATGAAATTCAGTTAAATTATGTGTAAACATCTTTGTCTCCTATCTTTTCTACACTCCCTTTTAGATGTACCAATCTGGTCCAAGCTGCAGTCAGGATATGTACCCAACATTCAGGAGATCTTCCAAATCCTTGATAATCACATTAAGATGAATCAAGTTGACAAGATCTCCTTTCCATCTCTGTAGTGCTGACGTTTAAGAAGATTAGTAGGTAATGAAATGCATCTGCCATCCACAGACTGAAGCATGTCGATGTATCTTATTGTTGTTTGGTGTTTGTGTTATCTTAGACATGGACTCTGGGGCAAATGTTTGTTAACATCCTGCTCTGTTTCTCCATCCCAGGTCTCTGAAGCAGTTGCTCAGGTCAGTGGGACTGCATTGTGGTGTAATGAAGGCTTGGTCTGCAAACAGCTTGCTGTGAGGCCAGGCTGGATGTCCCTGCCACTGACCACACTTCCTCTGCCCTGGGAAACGCTCCTGTGTCCTCGATCTAAACAAAAAATAAGCACGCCACTAGCTGGCTTGGATGACAAGATCCTGTCATATACAGATATTTTGTGAGCAAATTTGAAATATGTTATTTTAAGGGGCTACTGTGATGTGTCTTGTGTCCTCCAGGGTAGTCCTATAAGTGGTTTAGTTAAAGCTAATGGTTTGCACTGCTGTTGTACCAAGGGCTTTTGTAATGGGGTGGTTGTTTTTTCAGTCAGCCGTTCTGTGTCAAGTCTCCCTTGACTGTCTGAACCTTTACATTGGGGACACTGGGGGGAGGGCTTGTTCTGTTCTGCTTGATTTGACAAAATTAGTTCTGTTTGAGCTGAAGTTTTGAAATGCTTGAAGTCTTTGAATGTGCTTCTTCTTTTTTTACAGCTCTTATCTTTCAGGTGTTATCCATGATTGAAATAGTTGTTTTTGGGGGAAGAAAAGGAATCTGAGAGGGCTAATTGCTCACTGTTTCTTTTAATGTTAATTCTGTCTGATGGATCTTCTAGTGGAGATGCTTGATGTGTTTTTGAGTACAATGAATTGTCCAACCAGGTTGCTGACAATGTAAAAGTAGCACGGAAGAAAGTTAAGCTGTATGTGCCCAGCAGCCTAACAATTCAAAGTAGTGGATATTGTGCAACACAACAGTTATATTGTATCTTCGTGAACTTGTGAAATGAATGGGTAAAGAAAGCACTGCTAGCTGAATGAAATGGTATTGTTATCTAATGATCCCTCTCACTCAGTTTGACATTGTCAACCACTCCTAGGTAGTGAGAAAGCACTCTTGTTCTTGCATATGTGTGTGAAATCAGATGGTGTGGCTACAACTCAAGGATTGAAGCAGAATAAAATATCTGTCTTGTCTTAAAGTAATAAACATTCTGAGAGGTTTCACTCATGTCAGTGCCCAGTTGTAGAAAGAAAAACACTCAATATAAAATATTATTCAATACAAACGATTGAAGGTCCTCCACATGTTGAAACATTTCGTATGACATTTTGATACTCTTACTATTACACATCTAAAAGTCACAAAAAACAGGTACCACATTGTGAATGCCTATTTAATTGATAAGCTAGTAAACTACCTTAAACAGTTGGATTGAAAAAAATAAGGGCCAGGGTTGAGTCAGTTGCTGTTCCAGGGGCAGAATGGCGTGACGTGAAACATGTAGCAGTGGGTGCATACCCTCACAGCCTTGACCTGTCCGTACCGCGGTAGAGGCGCTGAGCGGGCAGAGCAGCGAGAACAGAAGATCTGAGACGACATACATTTCAAAATTATTCGCATACATTAAGAAGTCTGTTCATTAGTGTGTGACTATGTATGGCTGGAAGTTGAGTGGTGATTATATGGTACCCTTGTCTGGGTAGTTACAGGTACCTTGCCACAGCTCCTGCAGTGGTGCTTCTTGCGTATTAAGGTGAAAGGGGCGTTACATGCTGTGCAGACGCTACAGGCCTCATCGGGAACCCAGTTTGGGAGCGCTACATGTGATTGAAGTTGTTGATGTATGGTTAGAAAATGATAATAGGGACAGTTAAAATGACAAGACCAAAAGGAGACATCACCTTCACATTGGACATCTTGCTCCATCGATGGGGAGGAGGACAGCCACTCCATACACAAGGCACAGTCCTCCAGAGCCTTGTTACTCAGGCCTAAGGATGCTGGTGAGACATGGACAGGACACAGACCATATTGAACTGGGAGTGGAGAGATTTTGGATGCATCACAGAAGGCTGCTGAGGGGAGGACTGCTCATAATGGCTGGACCGGCGCAAATGGAATGACGTTAAACACATGGAACCTATCTGTTGAATGTATTTGATACCATTCCACCTATTCCTCTCCAGCCATTAACACAGCCTGTCCACAATATATGTTCCACCAACCTCCTGTGGTCTACGGACACTGCAAATAATATGATTAAGGTAAAATTTCTTAAAATAACAGATAAGCCCTTTTAGATTAAAATAAAACATTTCTGCCAATGATGTTAGATAATTTAGCTTGGTAAGATTTTTTTTAAAGTGAGTAATCACTCAATATAAGATATTTAAGCGTGCTTAGATTGAACTTTTTGCAGTGTAGAATCTCTCATCTCATGGTTATGTCACATTATATGCCCAAGCACTGCAGTACCTTTCCTTTGCTTGTCTTCTTCTGCAAGAACTGTCTTAGTCGTCATTATCTGGAAGAGTGTCTTCAATATGGTTCTTAGGTCACTGGAGTAGTTGCTTTGTAGCTGGTCTGCAACACCTGGTTAGAGTTGATACATTATCAGAGACTAAGATCACTTGTCCCCTCAGTCTGTCTTATGATGTAAGAGCTATGTCAAACAGAGGGATAGGCATATCCAGATTCTGTATGACATAATACAGGGGCAGACTGGCCATCTGGCATTTCGGGCAATTGACAGATGGGCTGGTCCATTTTTAGTAGTGCTGAGCGATTAACCAAAATTTCGGTTACATTATTTGAATGCCATTTCGTTCTGTTTTTTTTCTGCCCGATGCGCAGTTTCTCTAGAGATAAATCAGATCAAGCCCAAACTATGCGATGTAGTAGGGAGTTGTTAAGACAGCATAGGTAGAAGCTCTAGAAAGATGAGATGCTGACTTGGAATGAAATAATAAAGTCATCAAATAAAATAAATGTAATATACACAACTGAAATATTTTATTAAAGTAAAGTAATGTGAATACATTATGGTTAATAAATGGACAGTCACTACCATCATGGGACTTTTAATAATTGTTTTATTCAGTGTTGTTACAGCATTCAACCCACATAATGCGTAGTGCATTTATTGTAAATAAATAAATAATTGAAAACTAAATTGAAAACCGTGCTAATTTTTTTTTATTGAACCGAAACCAAAACGACCTCAAAAAGCACTAATAGCTCAACGCTCATTTTTAGCGTAGTGGGCCTGTCAAACTTGTTTATTTTTGTGAAAAATAAAAATTTGTGGCTAATGATGGGGTTCTAAAGAGGGAAAAATAAGCACATTTTTTACAATATTGACAAAGCGAAAGACAATGAGGACCTACTGTACCTGAGATGCACACAAACAGACGGTGAAGGAGGTCCCCGCTGCTATTGAAACGGGATCGGATATTGTGGCAGGCCAACTGGATGTCAGGATGCTCAATCCCCTCTGTGTTATTACTGCTGGGTTGATAGCTGAGAGAAGTAGGGGACATAGGGAACATTAGGTTCTGCTCAGGCATTGAAAACTAGGCTAAAACTGTTATTGGCATGTATTATAAAAATTCTGTAATTTATAAAGTGCCACTAGAAAAAAATAGTATAATTTACTGGTTTATAGTAGTGTAATAGTAGTATAATTGATCAACTTTTGGGTTACGTCATTCAAACTAGAGCAAGTATGAGGTGAGCACTTACCTGAACTGAGACAGGGTGTAGTCCTCTGGCTCTGCCTCTACCACTCTCTGTTCAGCCTTCCCATCTCCATTGGTTCTCCACTGGGTCAGGCTGGGGCAGGCAACAGATGCTGGAACACCATCTCTCTGTTGACCCTTGGCCCGTAGTGAAGAGAACCGTGGGCCCAGCACATGGCTCCTCTCCTTCCCCTGTTCCCTGGGGCTCAGAGCTGGGCTTCTAACAACAGATAAGGGGGGACTTTGGGTTTGGGGAGTCAGGCAGCCGTAGGTGTCATGGTCTGGTGGGAATATATGCAGACTGGGGCACTGGAGGCAGATACAGGGGCTGATCTGGCAGTATGTGGCCCCTTCATTCAGAGACTGCAGCTGTGAATCCTCTTCATCGTCGTCTTCATCGTCATCTTTTTCCTCTTTCACCTTCTCGGTCCAGGTAGACAGGTTGGGAGATGGGGGATTGATCACAGTTGCAGAGAGTTTCATCCCCTTCATCCTCAGTGCAATCAGCTCTGCCGTCTCTAAAACATCCTGGCTCACATTCTGGCTCAACCCCTCCCCATTCAGGCAGATGGGGGGGACAGAGAGAGCCCCAGGGTCTGGGATCGAGAGCCTGCTACTGCTGGGCCAGTTCTTGCTGCGCTGGAGGGCTGCCTCCGCACACTTCCTGGACAAGCTGGTCCATGGTGAAGAAGGGCAAGACATGTTCCGCCTCATATTCAGATATGGGGAGTTAGGAAGGGAATAGCCTTGCTTCTGTGTCCCGTCCAAGTCATCCATGTAGAAGACACGCTCCTCTTTGTCTACACTTGACCCAACAGATGACCAACCACCAGACGACACTCTGCTCCCAGCCCTGCGGAGCCTGAGAGGAGAGGCCATGGGGCTGGGGGTGAGACTGGCAGCCCCCCTCCTCTGGGGGTAAGGAGATGAAGTCTGGCTGGGTGCTGGGGACAGAAAGCTGGACATCTCATCTCCCGCCTGGTAGAACATCATGCTGAGCAGCTCCATCTCCATGATGTCAGTCTGCATGGAGGATGACAGCTCAACCTCTGGGTCCCACTCTAAACGGCCAGGTTCAACTTGCAGGAGGGAAGGGTTGTCCTCCTTGTCCTCCTCCATCACGACACATGCCTGAGGAGGAACACTTGACTGGGACTTTGCCCCCTGCTTCCCATGCATGGTATGCTCTAGTTGCTGGGCCAGAGTGATGGCTGAATGTGGTATGGCTGAAGAACAGCGGCGGGCAACCAAACCCTCTTCATGAGTGACACAGAGGTTGCGTTCCAACGAATGAAGCTCTTCTTCCTTGAGCGTGCGCAGGAGATTCCTGTTCATATACCCAAATGTTGACTTTTGAAAATACCTCATCAAGACTAATGCTATTGTTAAAACTAGGCTTTGAAATGGAGGTACTGTACCTAATTTTCTTCAGTAAAGAGTGGAAGGGCCTGAATAACTCAGACATGTCCTCCAACTCACCATCCAGCTTCATGGGGCCATCAGGAAACACCATTAGACCACTAGACAGACACATGGCATTTGGTTTGAGAATTTGTAGTGACGTAGATTATTCAAATACTGTACAATAAAAATGACAATTGAAAAGGTATTTATTGGAGAGTTTTTTCAGAACACTCACCACACTATAGCTAATCGTGGGATTGTAAACATGAGTGCAGGCTCATAGTCATCGATCAGGTCTTGAGTGATATATCCCCGTTTTAGTGCCCTAACAGAATCCATGAGGGAAAAAGTGACTTAGTAACATTTATTAGTAGATTAATAAATCAATTATTTGATAGGAAGCATATATACAGTAGGTGAGAACTATGTATACATTCTCACCTGGACACTGTCTCACAGAACAGCACAGTGACATCCTGTTGGATGTCATACTGTTTAAAGGACTTGACTGGTACCATGGCTGAAACATAGCTGAGGTACAGAAGGAAAAAGAGAGTGAGTGTGTTACGCTATGAAACCCACTTTTCCTGTGGGAGTAAAATATCATTTTCACCGTCTCACCTGAACTCGAAACCTGCAAAGAGGTTGTCAAATTTTCTCAAGGCCTGGCACAGTAGCTCTGTATAGATGTTTCGATTGCGAAGAGCCTGGTCACGGGCGATGTTCCGTACTTCATCTATGCAGCGAGTCAGTTCCTTTGCTAGGGGACGCATTGCCTCGCTCTCAGCCTCCTGGTTCATGATGATGGAGCCAGCAGCCAAACACTAGGGAGATAACATAAATGTGTTATTCTACATAGTCAGCTTTTCAAAGATAATAGCTAAAATCGCTATGACCAGCAATTGTTCTATAATGCTGTCGCCGAGATATGAACGTCTGAAGTGTCAAGATAAGATTATGCTAGCAGGTACCTCAGCTCCAAACCACAGCTGGCCTTCCAGGTTCTCTTGTTGGATCTCGTCTGGGAACTTGACATAGAAGTCTCGGTTGGCTCTCTCGCCTGGAATACACTCATTCATGATCTGGTTGAGGATGCTCAGCACATTGTCCTGTTGTAAATCCAAGAAGCGGAATTGAAATCCCATTGAAGACAGCACATACTATTTTACAGTTTGTGAATCATTATCTTAAAGGTCTCTACTGATGCTTTTATCATTACAATAAGAGGAAGTGATGATGATTCACTTATCAGTGTCCAAAATGGTGCCCTATTCCCTTAGTAGTGCACTACATTTGACCAGGGCCTTTAGGGCTCTGGTCAAAAGTAGTGCACCAAATAGGGAATATGGTTCCATTTGGGACACAACCTTTCTTTACCTGGCAGGAGCGGAACTGGCTGACCAGCAGGGCACAGCGTTGGGGTTCGTTCTTGCCATTCAGGCTGTTGAGCTTGGCAGCCACTTGCCTCAGCTCTTCATCAGCACAGTAGAACTGGGCAAGCAATTGTTGGTCCGATTTCTTCAGGCAAACAAATAGTGTAACATTAAGAAATTAAAGACTGAATAGACTAATCACATTTTTTACGGTAAAAGGACTGAGGAGGGAGGGAGTAACAGTACATATTTTTTTCTGTAAGATTCTACACTTTGGACAAACAAAAGGAGCTCAACAAACGAGAGAACAACGCCCCTGGGGTTTGACTTGTGGCTATCTGAAAAACGCCCAGACGCAGAGCTATTGAACGAGGCTGTGTTTCTATTACAAAGCCCAGCAGCCACCGACAAAGGAGCCCTTACTGTAATTAGCTGGGCAGCAGCTTACATGTCCGTGTTTACAGAGGAAACATACCACTGGTTTGAAGTTAAAAAAGAATACTGCTAGCATGTCTGACTCAAATACAGGATATTCTACATAGAATAGTAATGTTAATGTTTATACAATTATTGTTGCTCCATGTTTTTATATATATACTGGGAAACATGTATCTCACAAAAAAAAAAAAGAAACTGCTAGGAAATGCAAGAATAGATTTTTTTCTTAAAATACCTCAAATAATAAAGGGTTATGAATTATTAGATATGAATAAAATCTTCCAAAAAAGAGTAGCAGACATTTGATAGGGCCAAAAGATTCTGATGGGTGGCAGGTAACCTAGTGGTTAGAGCATTGGACCAGTAACCAAAAGGTTGCTGGATTGAATCCCTGAGCGGAGAAGGTAAAAATCTGTTGTTCTGCCCATGAACAAGCCAGGTAACCCACTGTTCCACGGTAGCCTGTCATTGGAAATAAGATTTTGTTCTAAACTGACTTGCATGGTTAAAATTTTTAAAAGACACTTACCTTAGGTTTGTGAAACCACTTTCGAAATCTGTTCATGGTTGAAAATGTTCACCTTGTCTATATCCTTAGTTTAATCTAGCCAATCTAATATTCAAATCAACAATAATCCCAAGATTTCTGTCAAAGCCGTTCCAGATTACTTTAGTGCAGCAGCAGCAATGCTAGCATATCCTTCTTCAACCACACGATTGTCAAAGGAGACTTGCCTGTTCTCACCCTTTTTACCTGATCTTACCTGCACATTTATGGGCGGGGCTTAGACTACCTTGATGTGTGGATTTATTGGAACCTGTAAACATGAATGACTTATAGAAATGTTTAGTTACTGAATTAATCCATTATTGTAAAGTAATCCATTGAATTTGGAAAACATGTACTTCCATTTTCTCTATTTGTATTTACTGAAATGCATTTGTGTACTTCTTCTCATTCCAAATCAACTACTATAGCAGCTTAAAGACTTTAAATAGGTTTTACCATTATGATAATATTGTGCCACTTGTCAGAGTAGTAACACCATTGATACATTTTAGGTCATTTTTGATTTTCTGAAATGGAGACCACAGATGCTCAAACTTAAGGTCATTAACCCTTTAAAATAATTTACAAAGGTGATATGATTAATCATGTTTCTCACAATGTATCTTCCCTTCATTTAAATTGAGTAATACCTCATGACATTTAAGACTGAGACACACAAAATGTCAATGGAATAATCCTCACATTTATAGACCCCTCTCCCAACAATAGTTTGCCACTGAAGGGAATGCTCAGGGTCCTTGTAGAAAACCCTTACAGTCCCTCTCCTGAACAATAACACAGCCCTCTCTAACTTTTGAAACAAGTAGCCTACCTGCCCCCAACTACAACTCTATTTTTTTTTTTTGATTTAAACAATATATGAAATGCTTTTTTCCTTATTTTTTTTATTACTTTGTAGCATTCAAAGCAATAGAGATACTGAATCTCTAAAGGGCAATTGATGATGATAATGACGATAAAACCAAATGAGAGTGATGGAGGGATGAATACTGCTGGGGAAACAATGAGTAGTGTTGAGAGTAGACCTGTAAAGGACCACTCTAGACTAAGAGGTTGGAGTAGAACGTTATAAAGTTATGGTAGTGTTCCCAGAACCAGCAAGTAAGTACTTTCATCCGTTGCATTTCACAAAATCAATTAGGAAAAAGATTGGGGTGATTAGGGATGCCAAACCACTGGGTTATGGGAAGGTTCTGATCATTGCAAATAGTAAAACAAAATATATATACTCACTATATTGGGGTCGGGTGAAATGTCCCATTCATGATGCTATGTCTAAACTGAGAGGAGTAATTGCAGGGATGCCAGTGGAAATGACCATGGAAGAAGTTAAGGCTTCCCTGAAAGGAGGAAAAGTTATTGAAGCAAAAAGGATGAAAAGCAAAAAGAGAGGCGGTCGAGTGGACACTACAACTGTACTGTTACACATTGAGGGGAACCTGCCGAATAGGGTGCAGCTAGGATCACTACTCAGTTATCCGGTTAGCTAAAGCAGCCTAACGCTTCGAACACACCGACTGTGTGATTTGCATCAATGCTGCATAACATTTTGCGCAGCTTGGCAACTGTACTGATGCAGGTAACTTTTGCAAATGGTCGCATGCGGTTGGACACATGGAGGAGAGAATCAGTTTCGCAGTATCCTCAAAACCGTGTCCCTTTGACACAACTGCTGACAGCTACAGGGACATAAACACACACAAAAAATGCTGATTGGAGACAAGGGTCCACCATAGTAGAATTGCCAGGTCAGTTTAGTAGTGAGCTTGTGCTAGATGTGGCTAGTTAGCGTTAGCTAGCTAACATAGCCAATGAAGTGTGTGTAAAAGAAATTGTCAAATAAATTATGCTAGTTACTACCCCTGATAACTTTACCAAATAATCATGTTTGAAAGAGTGTGAGTGTGTATGCTAGATAAATAGTAATAGAAATAGTAGATACTACTGTACCCCTGATAATTTGGTCAGATAAACCGTGTGTGTGTTTGTCTATGTGTACAGTAGGTGACATGTCCATGATAGCTATCTAATAACTATAGTTATGCTAGGTAATGGTTTGGCTTATCATGTTCATGTCTATGTAGAAGAAGAGAAAGGAGGAAGTGGAGAGGACTCAGGGACAGGTATCAGAGAGAGAGAAGGGCAGAGAAAGAGAAGAAGAGGTCTGGGTCAGCAGCCTTGGCACTTCTGCCACATTCTTTTCTGGATCCATTTATTGTGCCTCGGGCAACGAGTGGCAATTTTACAGCCAGACCCTCTACTACATCATCCACAAGTGTTGTCGCCACTGGTGCATCAAGACCCTCACCTTCACCGGTGGAGTGAGACCCTCTACAACATCATCCACGAGTATGACCACCACCGGTGGAGTGAGACCCTCTACAACATCATCCACGAGTATGACCACCACCGGTGGAGTGAGACCCTCTACAACATCATCCACGAGTATGACCACCACCGGTGGAGTGAGACCCTCTACAACATCATCCCAGTATGACCACCACCGGTATGAGACCAACATCATCCACAGTATGACCACCACCGGTGGAGTGAGACCCTCTACAACATCATCCACGAGTATGACCCTCTACAACATCATCCACAGTTTGACCACCACCGGTAGTGAGACTACAACATCATCCCAGTATGACCACCACCAGTGGAGTGAGACCCTCTACAACATCATCCACGAGTATGACCACCACCGGTGGATGAGACCCCTACAACATCATCCACAGTATGACCACCAACAGTGGAGTGAGACCCTCTACAACATCATCCAGGAGTAAGACCACCACCAGTGGAGTGAGACCCTCTACAACATCATCCACAGTATGACCACCACCGGTGGACCACCAGTGGAGAGACCCTCTACAACATCATCCACGAGTATGACCACCACCAGTGGAGTGAGACCCTCTACAACATCATCCACGAGTATGACCACCACCAGTGGAGTGAGACCCTCTACAACATCATCCACGAGTATGACCACCACCGGTGCAGCCATGGAAGATGATGAAATGGAGGAAGCACCTCTGGATCTAGGACCACCTGAGATTATTATGAACCTCACGGAAGTGACCACTGAGGACCTCGTTGAACAGGATGTGGCCGTGAAGAGAAACGAGAGAGAGAAAGGAAGAGGAACAACGTCATACCAGCCCCCAGATCCTCAAGTCCTTTCAGCAGAGGCTCCTCCAAGCCATGGAGAGGGATGCAGCCCAACCTGATGCTCACAGGAAGGAGGATGAAGAGACCGTCTTTGCCATGAGCCTGGTGCCAACACTGAAGAGGCTGCCTCAGCAAAGAAAAGCTGCAGTCAAGGTTAAAAATGTATCAGCTGCTTTTCGAAGCCGAGTTCAATGGTACGTTTTTCTCCACATCACAGGTAGTGTCATAAGTGTGCGACAGTGAAGTAAAGTAGTTCATTTTTACAGTATAGTCATGTAGGTTAATTGGTATTTCAGATCAAAGTATTAATATGAGGCAAATGTATAGCTGTTGTTTCTGGGTTAGAAAATATCCTAAAACAGTTTGCTGTCAAAATATATGCCTGTCATATTCATCTTTTGATCTGAAATACAAATTCCATGAGTAAACAGCAAGTATTACCACCTTTACCACACTGTTCCTATATTTATGCCACTAACTACACTATACAAGCAGTATTTAGTTAACATAAATCTCACCTTTTATGGTGTCATATTATGTTAAGCTTGTATGTGTTATTTTTCTCTTCCCTTTCAGAAATGGAGTCAATTTAGCTGACCAGCTCAAAGGAAGGACAGGAAGAGGAGAGTTGTCTGGTTGTTGTTTTGACCTCCCTCGTTGTACCTTTCTTTTCACACACGTCAGTTATGTTTAAATTCAGTCAATTAATTTGTTTATAAAGTCTTAGGATAGTATTCATTATTAATGTTACATAGATTTCTGAATTGAAACTCATACAGAGTTTTCACAGATGCTCTTGGTCTCTTACGAGACTAAAGGTCAATATATTTCTTTCATTTAAAACCACTTGAAAACCAGGGTGTTGAAACTGTTTGTGAAGTTATGTTCCATCGACTGGTCCGTGACGTCCAGGGGCCATTTGTTTGTTTAGCTGTTATGGCTACATATTATTCCCTTTTTCTCAGAGACAGAGACACACACACACACCTCTCCTCTCTGTACCTCAGATCTCCAGTGCCCTGCCCTCTCTCTCTTTACGGCCATGTCTGAAGTTCCCCTACTATGTCTAGGCTTTATGAGTAGTCCCTGTATCGGTCTGCAGTTGTTACAGGCTACACATTCATTTTTTTAAATATATTTTTTTACACGCACGCACACACACCTCTTTCAATAGTTTAATTTTTGTAAACATTTTTACAACACACATACCTGTCATGTTCTTTCCTGTACTTGAATACTTATTCAATTATAATGTTTTCAGTCAGTTGTTTATTAATATCTAATTTAGACTTAATCTGCTTATTTCTTCCCTATACCTTTGCTGATCTAAAACAAGATGAAAGTAAAAACACATTCTCTTCCTAATTCGTTTTTTTTCCCACCTGTATTTTGTCAGGCCAGTGAACATGGCGGTAAACTGTACTATTTGTATGGACCCTAGGTTACCTAGGTTACCCTTTCCCTTTGTTATCATACTAACTGTATGTCGTATAACCTTAATCAGTGCTCCCGCTCACCTAGTGTACCATGCCAGGTGTGTATAATACTGACGTTAATGGGAGAGGGAAGGGGTTAAGGTGTGGTCTTTACTCCCACATTTCACTTAAATATAACTTCCAAATGAAGAGAGACAATGATACATAAAGTAATCTGGGGGAAAAATGCATTTTATGGACAACGGTGGATGGTTCTTAAAATAACCTTTGTGTTATGGGGCTCTTAGAAGAGCCGTTTCACTCCACGGCATACTGCCATGGGACTTCACCTGCTGGCGATGAGAAGTAGGTGGTCAGCTTCTCCCTCACCTGGAGTGCCTGTCTGGGGGCATTGTTGGCACCTGCCCTGGTGACATCAGGAAGGTGACCATTTGGCGTGCCCATCTCCATCCGGAGCGGCTCCTGGAATGACCTCTGCAGGTAGTTGTAGAGAACACATGTGGCCTTCACAGGCATCGACAGTTGAGAGGCTGAGACCAAGCACTCTCCGATACATTCTCTACCAGCTGCCAGAATCCCACAGGCTCATTCAACAACTAACCTTTCCCTGGATAGTCGTTTGTTATAGATCCTTATAAGCGTTGGCAATGGCAGCTGACGCCTTATGAGGTTGGGTCTCAAGGGAAGACGTGTGGAACGGGTCCCAGGTCTTCAACCCCAGGGAGTGATGCAGGAGGTGGAATCTCCAATGTGCCATCCTGAAGTGCCTGGCCGAAGGTAGAGTCCCGGAGGGTCCCGCCATCACTTCCCTTGCCGTAAGCACCAACATCGACGAAATGGAAACATTAGAAGGCATCTACAACAGCCAAGAGTACAACTGAATATGTACCCTTGTAGTTGTAGAATTGAGAACCCGAGCACATTGGAGCCTGGATTACTTCATGTTTCCCGGCACTGGAGCAAAGACAGTTGGGGAAATTCCACCTCTCCAGGAACACGGCAGCAGTGGCCCTCCAGTCTTCCTCCTTGGGGACAGGCATGTATTCACCAACCAGACGGGATGGTCCCAGTCCAACTGCGCGATCAAAACCACCTTCCTCAACATTGGTCTCATTGTTGAAAGAGCCTACTCTCTGGAATCTTGACTATTTTTTATTGCATGTTGCTCCAAAACTATGCATTTTGGAGGGAAATTATATTATAGGCTCTCACAATACATGTTCAGATATCATTGAATAAATCATATGTATGCTACTTGGCAAATACATTAATACAAATATGTAAAGAAACTATGCAATCAAACTGTTTTTATTATTTATTCCCACATTTATTTTTTTACTGGATATGTGTGCAACATAAATTCGACATTCACATGATGCTACTTTCTGTCAAGTCTACTCATACAATTTGATGCATATGTTCGATAAATGGAATGCATGCACCACACAGAACGCAATGCAACTGCCTCTGCAACGCAATGCTGCAAGGCAAACGCAGCTTTCCATTGGAAATGAATGTACTTCTGGTGTACCAAAGCGTTTATAACAGTACAGATGAAAATGATCAGGCCTACTGTACATCTTACTGTAGAAATTATTGTTGAAACTAGTCTAGGTTGGAACTGTTGCTGTTAAAAACAAGTAATAATTTGTATTCTGAACTGGAATAAACTGATTTAAGCAAGATGCTTTTTGAGGCAAACACACTCATACAGTTCTGGGTGCTCATCTACAGCAGGAAGCGGTCTGCTGCCTGACTGAGAAAGCAGTCCATATTCTGATCCAGTTTAGCACCACCTCTGACATACTTAAAAAAAGCAAGTACAGAAACAGTGTCAATGCTGAGTATGACCTCAGTGTTGCACTGTTAAAAACTGAGCCCAGAATAGACATGCTTGTTGAAAACTTCAACCAGACACACACCTCTCATTATGACTGTGTGTGTGTGTATTTTCTGGTCTACATCTGTGTGGTGTGATCAATCAGTTTATTCTAGTTCAGAATTTAAAATATGTATTGTATTCTTCACTGTTGATGTTGAGGCTGGTGTTTTGTGGGTACTATTTAATGAAGATCCCAGTTGAGGAATTGTGAGGTGTCTGTTTCTCAAACTAGACACTCTAATGTACTTGTCCTCTTGCTCAGTTATTCACCGGGGCCTCACACTCTTTCTATTCTGGCTAGAACCAGTTCGAGCTGTTCTGTGAAGGGAGTAGTACACAGCGTTGTAAAAGCTCTTCAGTTTCTTGGCAATTTCTAGCATGGAATAGCCTTAATTTCTCAGAACAAGAATAGACTGATGAGTTTCAGAAGGAAGTTCTTTGTTTCTGGCCATGTTTTTTATTTTATTATTATTATTTTTTTACCCCTTTTTCTCCCCAATTTTGTGGTATCCAATTGTTGTAGTCACTACTATCTTGTCTCATATCGGCAGATAGTGGTCGCGCCGAGGACGCCAGTGGAACCTCAGCCGATTGTTTAATGTGATATGCGAGCATAAATGCTTGTACATAAATGATCATACAATCCAAGATGGCGTAGCAGTGCAGACGTGTTTTGTTCGTCCTCTCGTGTACTTTTGTATTTTTCACCCTTTTTGTATATATTTCAATTTAATTTCAAATTATTTTCTATTTTAAATCAATTATACCTTCCGGTAACCTGCCTCACCCAATGTTTATTATTTTTATTTTTTTAGACCTTATAGCCAGAACCACCTAGCCATCAGAAGCTAGACATCAGCAGCTAACCAGCTAATTAGCCACACGCTATTTAGTCATCGTTAGCCACTGCTAGCGGCCTTTACCTTCTGCACGGACACCACGCCTTTTTTTAGCCTGGATAATACCTGCCAGCCTACCAGTATCGGACTGTTTCTCCACTACAATTGCTGTCCCCTGGACCCTATGATCACTTGGCTACAATAGCTGATGCATGCTGGACTGTCCATTAATCACGGTACTCCATTCTGTTGATTTTTGTTTATCTGTCGGCCCCAGCAGCGAACTCAGGCTCTGGGTGTAGTTAACCGACACTTTCTGCCAATTCATTGCCATTTTACCTGTTGTTGTTGTCTTAGCTGATTAGCTGTTGTTGTCTTACCCATTGTTGTCTTATCTAGCTCTCACAATGAACACCTGTGATTGCTTTATGCCTCGCTTTATGTCTCTTTCAATTTTCAATATGCCTTGTATACTGTCATTTAGGTTAGTTATCGTTGTTTTAGTTTACAATGGCACCCCTAGTTCCACTTATCATACCTCTGATACCTCCTTTGTCCCACCTCCCACACATGTGGTGACCTAACCCATTATAACCAGCATGTCCAGAGATGCAACCTCTCTTATCATCACTCAGTGCCTGGTCTTACCTCTGCTCTACCCGCACCCCACCATACCCCTGTCTGCACATTATGCCCTAAATCTATTCTACCACACCCAGAAATCTGCTCCTTTTATTCTCTGTCCCCAATGCTCTAGACGACCAGTTTTGAAAACTTTTAGCCGTACCCTCATCCTACTCCTCCTCTGTTCCTCGGGTGATGTGGAGGTAAACCCAGGCCCTGCGTGTCCCCAGGCATTTGTTGAATTCTGTGATCAAAAAAGCCTTGCATGTTAACATCAGAAGCCTCCTCCCTAAGTTTGTTTTACTCACTGCTTTAGCACACTCCGCCAACCCCAATGTCCTTGCCGTGTCTGAATCCTGGCTTAGGAAGGCCACCAAAAATTCTGAGATTTCCATACCCAACTACAACATTTTCCGTCAAGATAGAACTGCCAACGGGGGAGGAGTTGCAATCTACTGCAGAGCAGTAACATACTCCGCCAACCCCAATGTCCTTGCCGTGTCTGAATCCTGGCTTAGGAAGGCCACCAAAAATTCTGAGATTTCCATACCCAACTACAACATTTTCCGTCAAGAAAGAACTGCCAACGGGGGAGGAGTTGCAATCTACTGCAGAGATAACCTGCAATGTTCTGTCATACTTTCCAGGCCTATGTGTCACAGTATTGCTTCTGTCCCTCTCCTCGCCCCAACCTGGGCTTGAACCAGGGACCCTCTGCACACATCAACAACAGCCACCCTCAAAGCATCGTTATCCATCGTGCCACAAAAGCCACAGCCCTTGTAGAGCAAGGGGAACAACTACTTCAGGTCTGAGAGCGAGTGACGTCACCGATTGAAACGTTATTAGCGCGCACCCCCGCTAACTAGCTAACCATTTCACATCGGTTACAAATGCCGAAACAGTTCAAACTTCTAATTTTAAAATGAATCTCTCCAGAAATAAGTCTCTCACTGTTGCCGCCTGTTATCAACCCCCCTCCGCTCCCAGCTTTGCCCTGGACACCATATGTGAATTGATCGGCCCCCATCTAGCTTCAGTGTTCGTTCTGTTAGGTGACCTAAACCGGGATATGCTTAACACCCCGGCAGTCCTACAATCTAAGCTAGATGCCCTCAACCTCACACAAATCATCAAGGAACCCACCAGGTACAACACTAAATCCGTAAACATGGGCACCCTCATAGACATTATCCTGACCAACTTGCCCTCCAAGTACACCTCTGCTGTTATCAATCAGGATCTCAGCGATCACTGCCTCTTTGCCTGTATCTGCTATGGGTCCGCGGTCAAACGACCACCCCTCATCACTGTCAAACGCTCCCTCAAATCGGAGGGCCTTTTAACTGGACCTCTGGCTGTCTCTATGGGGGTACCACAGGGTTCAATTCTCGTGCAGACTCTTTTCTCTGTATATATCAATGATGTCGCTCTTGCTGCGGGTGATTCTCTGATCCACCTCTACGCAGACGACACCATTCTGTATACTTCTGGCCCTTCCTTGGACACTGTGCTAACTAACCTCCAAACGAGCGATACAACACTCCTTCCGTGGCCTCCAACTGTTCTTAAACGCTAGTAAAAACCAAATGCATGCTTTTCAAACATTCGCTGCCCGCACCAGCCCGCCCGCCTGACTTGCATCACCACCCTGGACGGTTCTGACCTAGAATATGTGGACAACTATACATACCTAGGTGTCTGGCTAGAATGTAAACTCTCCTTCCGGACTCATATTAAACATCTCCAATCCAAAATCAAATCTAGAATCGGCTTTCTATTTCGCAACAAAGCCTCCTTCACTCATGCCGCCAAACGTACCCTAGTAAAACTGACTAACCTACTGATCCTTGACTTCGGCGATGTCATTCTACAAAATAGCTTCCAATACTCTACTCAGCAACCGAGATGCACTCTATCACAGTGCCATCCGTTTTGTCACCAAATCACCTTATACCACCCACCACTGTGACCTGTATGCTCTAGTTGGCTGGCCCTCGGTACATATAAGTCTATGCTAGGTAAAGCACCGCCTTAGTTCAGCTCACTGGTCACAATAACAACACCCACCCATAGCACACGTTCCAGCAGGTATACCTCACTGATCATCCCCAAAGCCAACACCTCATTTGGCCGCCTTTCCTTCCAGTTCCCTGCTGCCAGTTTCTGGAACGAATTGCAAAAATCGCGAAGCTGGAGACGTTATACTTCCCTCACCAACTTTAAACATCAGCTGATAAATTGTAATTCTTCGCTACTATGGCCTATTTATTGCCTACCTCATGCTTTTTGCAAACACTGTCATTGACTTGTTTATTGTGTTATTGGCTTGTTTATTGTTTATTCTATGTTATTCCATGTGGAACTCTGTGTTGTTGTCTGAGTCACACTGCTTTGCTTTATCTTGACCAGGTCGCAGTTGTAAATGAGAACTTGTTCTCAACTAGCCTACCTGGTTAAATTAAGGTGAGGAAATAAAAAATAAAAACTCATTCGTATTTACAATGACGGCCTACCCCGTCCAAACCTGGATGACGCTGGGCCAATTATGAGCTGCCCTATGAAACTCCCATTCACGGTGGGATGTGATTCAGCCTGGATTTGAACCAGGGACTGTAGTGCAGTGCCTTAGACCGCTGCGCCACTCGGGAGCCCAAAAAGCCGCTCCCATACCGGGAGTTGATAGCCAATGGACAAGAAATTAAGAAGTTTATACATGGCTTAGATGTTTTACTGGATGTGGTGTGTATACAAGAAACATGGTTTAATCCTCAATTGGATTATATTGTACCTGGGTTTATTTCTGTGAGAGGTGATGGAATAGAGGGTCCGGGTGGTGGGTGTGCTACATTTATCAAATAAGGTGTAGCAGATAGAGTGATACATGGTTTCAAAGAGCATGAATGTGGGGCGGTGGAGATGTGTAGAGAATGGGGTAATATCACGTCGTTGAATTACTATAATCCTTGTAAACCCATTTATGTATCTGAATTAGACACAGTTGCGAAATCCAGTTCAAGTGATAAGGAGATATGTTGTGGAAATATCTATGCGCATAACAGCTTGTGGGGCAGCAATACCACAAATTCCAATAGTTCAGTTGTTGAAGATTGAATGAGAGGTATATTGTCATGTCCTCCATTGCTGGTGTCCTCCATTGCTAGTATATGTGAGTGGGATGTGAAGATAGAATCCACAATAGGTAGTGGTAATTTCCCAGTCATGTGTAATGGTGATCTTAGCACGTAAATCTTGGTGGGGCAAACAAACAAAAGAATATGGGCTGCATGCCAGCAAAGCCACTACACTACACTAAACAACACATAAACTGCACTATAACGGTGACAAATGGTGCCCACAAACTGTTATGACCTACATAAAGCTGTCCCTACAGCAGAGTCCCAACATCTTACCACTGCTACACCTGGCTATCAGCAGAGCCTTGTCTGGCAGCGAATCAATTCATTCAGCCTCATTTACTGCCTTTAAAAAAAACACAACTTACAGGGGCGATTTTAGCATCTAAATCTTGGTGGGGCAACAAAAAAAAGAAGAGTGGGCTGCATGCCAGCAAAGCCACTACTCAATACTAAACAATACATTCATTGCACTATAACGGTGCCCACAAACTGTTAGGGCCGACATAAAGCTGCCCCTACAGCAGAGTCCCAACACCTGCCAATTCATTCAGCCTCATTTACTGCCTTTAAAAAAAACATAGCTGATATGGCTGACTTGCTTAAACAAATTTGGTTTATACGGACATTTGAGATGTACAAACTATGGCATAAGGGGACGACAAGCCGATAAGAGGCAATCCATCATTTCGATTAATTTATGCTGTTAGTAGCCCATATGTCTCACCCTAATAATTTTGTCTATTTTCACCTCTTAATTTAGCCTACTGTTCTGACTTGGTGGTGCACATGTAGCTATAACCTGTTTTTGAGAAATATAATGATCGAATATTGTAAGAGCTTTTCACTGCCCCATCTGCCCTGAATGACTGGTCGCCACTGGTCATGTGCAACATAGATCTTGACGTATGTTTCAGAAAAGGGAACTGGTTTCAAATGGGTGCTTTAACAAAGCAAAACAGAACTTTTTGACACTTTGTGTGAAAAAGAGGGTCATAAATTGTCAATGGAAAGGTTGGTAGAAGACTGTGCTGCATCTGCCAATTCAGTCATATTGGATGCTGCCTTATTGGCAATTACAATAAGAGGGGGGAATGCTAGACTAAAGATAGTACCTTGGTGGACTGAAGCATGTACTAAGGCCATCAATTGTGATAATGCTTTTAAAACTTTGAAGAATCATTTTACATTTGATAGCAGAGAAAGAGAGCGTTGGCTAGGAAAGTCAGTAAGAATGCAAAGAAAGGTTGCAAGGCGGGAATTCTGTTCTTTCTAGGAATAATGGGGAGAGGAAAACAACTGAGGAAAATGTTAAAGAGAATGATGAATGGGACCGTGTTGCTGAGGAAAATGTTAAAGAAAATGTTACAGAACCGTGTTGGCTGAGGAAAATAATGGGGAGAGGAATGACAGTACAGATACCGTGTTGGCTGAGGAAAATGTTAAAGAGAATGATGGGGAGAGGAATGACAGTACAGATACCGTGTTGGCTGAGGAAAATGTTAAAGAGAATGATGGGGAGAGTGTTGGCTGTTAAAGGAAAATGTTAAAGAGAATAATGGGGAGAGGAATGACAGTACAGATACCGTGTTGGCTGAGGAAAATGTTACGTCTGTTTCAAACAAAGAATAAGCAGGTGCTCTAGGAAGAGCTTTTGTAGCAGTGCATAAAGTTGACAATCTAAGTGATGAATGTAAAAGATGTAAGGAAGAAAAGCTTAAGAATGCATGAAGGTCTATACCGTAAGAAGTGTGCTTCTGGAGAGTCACTGAATGCTTAATTAACCATGTTTGAAATAACGAGGGCCTTGGAGGGGTGTGGTTGCACTGCTCCAGGTGAAGATCGATCATGCTACATTATGTTTAAACATCTGCCTTCAGAAGTTTTGGGAAAGATTGAGTTAATTTAAGAAAATATGGAGGTGAGGAGTGCTACCATCAGGATGGAAACGTGCTGTGCTTTTGCCTTTTGTGAAGCTTGGTAAAGATCCATTCAGTCCTGCTAGTTAAAGACCTATTGCACTTACAGTAAATCTCTGTAAACTAATGGAACAGTTGTTGGTAGGCAGATTGATGTGTTATCTGGAACATAGGGGTCTATTAAGTCCATACCAGAGTGGATTCCGAAAAGGAAGGACTCGCCTTGATGCATTGGTTAATGTTAGTATTGAGGTGACCAAAGTTTTGGCAATGAAGGATGTGATGTCAATAGTATATTTTGATGTTGAAAAACTATATGATACAATGTGGCGGAAAGGTCTACTGATTGAATTGACTGGAATGGGTATTAGTGGGAGAATGTACACCTGGATAATGTATTTCTTGTTTGACTGAACCTTCCAGGTCAGGGTGAGTTATCAAGAGAATATGGGGTGGAAAATGTAACTCCACAGGATAGTGCTATAACTATCTTATTCACGTTGAAGATTGATTATTATCTTTTGGGATATTGGACAGGGCATAGGGGCAGGGCGGCCTTTTATACAGATGATGGTGCCATTTGGAAAAGGGGAAGGAATATTCCTTTTGAAATAGAGAAAATGCAAGGTGCTGTTGTAGCAGTAGAGGAATGGTCTTTATCATGAGGTTTCAAGTTACCTGTGTCAAGGTGCTGTTGTAGCAGTAGAGGAGTGGTCTTTATCATGGGGTTTCAAGTTATCTGTATCAAGGTGCTGTTGTAGATACAGTGCCTTGCGAAAGTATTCGGCCCCCTTGAACTTTGCGACCTTTTGCCACCTTTCAGGCTTCAAACATAAAGATATAAAACTGTATTTTTTGTGAAGAATCAACAACAAGTGGGACACAATCATGAAGTGGAACGACATTTATTGGATATTTCAAACTTTTTTAACAAATCAAAAACTGAAAAATTGGGCGTGCAAAATTATTCAGCCCCTTTACTTTCAGTGCAGCAAACTCTCTCCAGAAGTTCAGTGAGGATCTCTGAATGATCCAATGTTGACCTAAATGACTAATGATGATAAATACAATCCACCTGTGTGTAATCAAGTCTCCGTATAAATGCACCTGCACTGTGATAGTCTCAGAGGTCCGTTAAAAGCGCAGAGAGCATCATGAAGAACAAGGAACACACCAGGCAGGTCCGAGATACTGTTGTGAAGAAGTTTAAAGCCGGGTTTGGATACAAAAAGATTTCCCAAGCTTTAAACATCCCAAGGAGCACTGTGCAAGCGATAATATTGAAATGGAAGGAATGTCAGACCACTGCAAATCTACCAAGACCTGGCCGTCCCTCTAAACTTTCAGCTCATACAAGGAGAAGACTGATCAGAGATGCAGCCAAGAGGCCCATGATCACTCTGGATGAACTGCAGAGATCTACAGCTGAGGTGGGAGGCTCTGTCCATAGGACAACAATCAGTTGTATATTGCACAAATCTGGCCTTTATGGAAGAGTGGCAAGAAGAAAGCCATTTCTTAAAGATATCCATAAAAAGTGTTGTTTAAAGTTTGCCACAAGCCACCTGGGAGACACACCAAACATGTGGAAGAAGGTGCTCTGGTCAGATGAAACCAAAATTGAACTTTTTGGCAACAATGCAAAACGTTATGTTTGGCGTAAAAGCAACACAGCTCATCACAATGAACACACCATCCCCACTGTCTAACATGGTGGTGGCAGCATCATGGTTTGGGCCTGCTTTTCTTCAGCAGGGACAGGGAAGATGGTTAAAATTGATGGGAAGATGGATGGAGCCAAATACAGGACCATTCTGGAAGAAAACCTGATGGAGTCTGCAAAAGACCTGAGACTGGGACAGAGATTTGTCTTCCAACAAGACAATGATCCAAAACATAAAGCAAAATCTACAATGGAATGGTTCAAAAATAAACATATCCAGGTGTTAGAATGGCCAAGTCAAAGTCCAGACCTGAATCCAATCGAGAATCTGTGGAAAGAACTGAAAACTGCTGTTCACAAATGCTCTCCATCCAACCTCACTGAGCTCGAGCTGTTTTGCAAGGAGGAATGGGAAAAAATTTCAGTCTCTCGATGTGCAAAACTGATAGAGACATACCCCAAGCGACTTACAGCTGTAATCGCAGCAAAAGGTGGCGCTACAAAGTGTTAACTTAAGGGGGCTGAATAATTTTGCACGCGCAATTTTTCAGTTTTTGATTTGTTAAAAAAGTTTGAAATATCCAATAAATGTCGTTCCACTTCATGATTGTGTCCCACTTGTTGTTGATTCTTCACAAAAAAATACAGTTTTATATCTTTATGTTTGAAGCCTGAAATGTGGCAAAAGGTCACAAAGTTCAAGGGGGCTGAATACTTTCGCAAGGCACTGTATATGGTGTGTAGAAATTCGAAGAGGGTGGCCAGCAGAGATAGGTGATATGGGCTGAGGGAAGCTGAGGGTTGGGATGGGGAACTGGAGACATGTGGGAGTGGAGTTGCTGGACAGAGGATAGAATGAGAGAAAGATAAAAGTCAAAATAAACAAAAAAAAGAGTAGGTTTGAATGACACTGAGGGGCAACACTCTTACATTTAATGCCGTGCAGGTGTTTGTTCACGTGTAAATATGCCTATACACACACCTGTATTCAAACGCACACGTACACAACCACATGGACACACACACACCCATACACGCATGTAAATAGTGCCACACATGCACTCAAACGTATACAGTTGGCCTTTGTTGTCCTTGATGTCTTTTGTTTTTGCATTGTTGTTTTCCTTTGTTTTTCTCTTGTTCCTTTTGTTGGTTGTTGTTGCATTGGGAGAGTTTGTGTGTGTGGGGGGGGGGGCGGGGGGGGGGCGATCTTGGATGGTTGTTGGCGACAATGGGATGAAAGTAGTAAGGGCAGACATTTTTATAGTACTAGGAAATCTGTATGGGAGATAATGTCATATAATGGGAACAGAAGGGAGGAAGTTATGTTGTGTAGGATGAGATTAGGGCATAGAGGATTTAATTCCAGGGAAACATGGTACAGGAATGTGTAATGGCTGTTTGGTAGAGGAAACGGTTGAACATTTATTATTATTTTGTGAAATGTATGATGTAGAATGGTAGAGGTTGTTTGACAGGGTCAGAGAGGTTGGACAGGAATGGTGAGTGGATGGGTGCAGTGATGGGAGTAGTGAGGTTTGTAGGGAATGCTTTTATTCAATTAGAAATTCTGGGTTAGTTAAGAGGTATATAGAGGTATAGAGGTATAGATAGGTTGTGACAGGCCTCACACTCCAGTGCAGCAGGTGGTGTATGCAACTGTCATTTGGTTGCGATTCGCCCAAAGAAAGTATAGAAGAAGTCGTGAAGCCCCAGTGGGGTGCAGAAGGAGCAGGCGGCCGGGCGAGGAGGTCAAAAATGGAGGCGGATAGTGCGGACTAAATGGACGAAATGGAGAAAAAGTTGGTGAAGCAACAGCTGTGCTGGAATGAGAACAATATGGGTGTCAGTTCTGATGGTATGGAGTAGGAGGAAGAGGGTCAAGGACCAGAATGGTCAGTAGTGGAAAGACCTAGGAAGAAGAGAGATCATGAGACAGAAAGCAGTGAAGCGTCAAGTGAAGAAAGCATAAAGAGGGCCAAGGTAAGAAGTAATGATGTGTTGGAGTGGAAAGTGGTGAAAGTGTTTGAGGAGACCACAGGGCCTCACGTACAACCTATCCAACTAACTACTGCCGTAGAGAAAGAGGTAGGTGAAGTGAAATTAGCTCGGCTCATTGGAAATGGTAGATTGTTAATATTGTGTGGTAGCCAGACTCAGCAAGGGAAGATTTTGAAAATGGAAAAACTGAATGGGAAGAAGATTAAAAGCCAGGCAGGTACCTGGTGCTTATGCTAGATTGAGGGGAGCCATCACTGGGGTCCCAATATCTATGTCCATAGATGATATTAAAGAAAGTGTGAAGGGAGGCAGAGTGATTGAGGCCAAAAGGTTGATCAGTAGGAAAGAGGATCAAAGAAGTGAAAGCTTATCAGTGATGGAGAGGTTTGAGAATGTCTTGCCGGAAAAAGAACAGAACGGATTCCTTAATTTCAATGTTAGAGAATGTGTCCCATATGCACTGCAGTGTTTTAAATGGCAAAGAATGGGACATGTAGCTGCTCAGTGTAAAGGAAAGAAAAGTGTGGAGGGTCACATGATTACGGTGGTTGTGGGAGCAATGTGAAGGTTACCTGCTGTAATTGTGGGGGAGAACACAGTGCTGCATTTGGTGAATTTCTGGTACAGAGAGAGGCTCAGAGATATAGGATCAGTCATAATTGATCATGTGCAGAGGCCGTAAAACAGATTGGTAGAACTACAGTGCGGACTGATGGAGCTTCTGCGGACTGATGGCTGATGCTTCTGATGGTCCTGGCATGGGTTCAAGGCCTGTTCAGAAATCTTGTGCTCAAGGTTATCAATACGACTCGGGTCGAAGGTTATTGTGGAGACGGCAAAAGAGATATTGGGGGTAACAGATGTTACTGTTGAAAAGGTTGTTGACATGCTGAACAATCCTAAGGGTGGAGTGTTTCAGCGTGATATAGATGCAGTTTAATTGGGTAGGGGGGTTGGGGAGGATTTTGGGGGGAGGGGTTAGGGAGGGGTTTGGGGGGAAGGTGAGGGGGAGGGTGTGGTACAAGTTAGTAGGGATTTATTAGTTTTTTTTAATGTTCATGGTAGTAAAGAATTGGGCAGATCACGATTGATCGGACATTCAGCACAGTAGGTGGTGGCATGCACTTAAACGATTGTTTGCGGACCGCCATGATATCATAGAAGAAGAAGAAGAAGAAGAAGAAGAAGAAGAAGAAGAAGGGGAAAACAGGAAAAGAAGAAGAAAGGAAGAAGCCCAGAGCTGGGCATGTTGGACTGGGACACGTTTTAATACAGTAAAAGCCTCTCATTTTACAGTGTGACTGCCGTGGATCTGTGTAGCCTAGTTATGCTAATATATTTGAGACCAGTGTATTGCAGTTAATTTCACATTTTACTTTAATAAGTCAAATATATTTGAGTAGTAAACAGAAAAACAACTAGTCCCAGACAGTTCTCAATAGAACATACCAGAGAGGCATCGTTTACTAGGCTATCTAAATTATAGGTTACCACAAGTCTTGGAATACATTGAGTTTGTTGACAAAACAGACCATGGGACGCCTTTTCACACAGATATTTATTTGTCAAAGGTCCGTGGTGGGTCTGTGTAAATAAACTATGTGATTATATTGGAGACAGGTTTATTGCGGTGAATGTCATCTGTTGATTTACTGTTATAGTATTTCTAAGTAGCAGCCATATCAGCCAGGGAAAATAATGGTTCTCACTTTATGATAGAACTTTCAGATTTTCTGCCTGACTGTGGCACTCTTTACCTGAATTGATAGGATTTTCTTGTGATCACAACAGAATACTTATTTTGCTCAAATAGAGATAAATATAAATAAATAAATATATCCCATTTAGCAGACGCTTTTGTCCAAAGCGACTTACAAGTCGGCTGGGGCCACTACTTTTTTTCTTTGAAAAGATGGTCCTGGCTGAGAATATAACATTCTGTTTTCTGCCTGAATGTGGCGCTGTTTGCCATAATTCTCTGGACTATTTTGTGACCAGAACAAATCTTCTTATTTTACTCAACTACAGATTTAATTAAATGGTGTGTCTTTGAAAAGGTGGGCCTGGCTGACATGAAAAATACATTAAGGGGTCTCCCGAGCGGCACAGCTATCTAAGGCACTGCATCGCAGTGCTTGAGGCGTCACTACAGACCTGGGTTTGATCCCAGGCTGTGTCACAACCCGGCCGTGACCGGGTGGCGCACAGTTGGTCCAGCATCGTCCGGGTTAGGGGAGGCTTTGGCTGGGTGGCTTTACTTGTCTCATCGTGCTCTAGCGACTCCTTGTGGCAAGCCAGGCGCCTGCAGGCTGACCTCAGTTGTCAGTTGAACAGTGTTTCCTACAACACATTGGTGCAGCTGGCTTCAGAGTTAAGCAGGCGGGTGTTAAGAAGCGCGGTTCGGCGATCTTCTCCTCTCCCGAGCCCATTGGGGAGTTGCAGTGATGAGACAAGATCGTAATTGGATCGCAATTGGATATCACTAAATTGGGGAGAAAAAGTGGGTAAAAAAAATATCTATATATTTTTTAAAGACATTAAGGGGAAAGGATCCAGAGGCTTATTATCATTCTGCACATCTCTTTATTTACAATGCTGGCTGCCATGGTTAACACAAACGCAGGACATTGAATGCTACCTGAATTGACTCAACAACATCAAAAAGGTGCGTATCTGTGTTCGTCAGATTATCCAGTGTCCATAGCAACACTATTGATTATTCTCTACCCCCAGTGTATGTAGTGTACTATGGTGTTAGTCATGTTCTCACTAACAGTCATCTATAATCTCTCTCTGTCTCCCCTTCCGGAGGGCCTGAGGCTCTTGGACCGCGACTGAGGACACCCTGGCCTGACACCTGGACGTGCCTGGCCCTATCGCACCTGGTCCCGCTCTACCTGCCTGTTACTTTAAAGTCCACAATTAACATGTACAGATCTGGATCCATTGTCTTACCTACTACTGCAACAACTTGTGTCAATCATATGACCTTTTATAGAATATAATTTTTTACTAATGACTCCAAGGTTTGTGACTATCAACATTGGCTGCATATCCATTGTCCTTCTTCCAAAGTGTGGACATGCACATTTCTTCTCATCTCAGGGATTTAACAATGATGTAAAGTAGCTGAAACTAATGCTTACACCTATCCAATGCTTGGATATCCATGAGGAGAGGGATGGACAATTGGTATGCAGCCATTGATTTCAGGTGGCTTCATCAACAGATGGGATGTGTACCAAATGGCAACCTATTTTGTATATACAGTTTATTCGGAATGTATTCAGATCCTTTCCCATTTTTCCCGTTTAGTTACGTTACCGCCTTGTTTTAAAATGGATTAAATACATTTCCTCATCAATCTACACATCTACAATCTACATCAATCTACAATCTACACATAATACCAGATAATGACAAAGCGAAAACAGTTATAAGAAAAAAAATGTAAGATTCTAAAAAATTAAAAACAGAAATACCTTATTTAAATAAGTATTCAGACCCTTTGCTATGAGACTCGAAATTGAACTCAGGTGCAGTGACGCTCCCCATCCAACCTGACAGATCTTGAGGTTAAATCCTTGTGGATTGATGACGAATTGAAAAATTGTATGGTTGAGAGGGATGAGGCAAAAGGAATGGTACATAAGTCTGGCTGCCCAACTGATTGGCAAACATCCTGCAAGTTGAGAAATCATGTGACTAAACTGAATAAAAAGAAGAAGAAACTACACTATGAAACAAAGATAAATGACATAAAGAATTAAAGTAAAAAGCCTTGGAGCACCTTAAATTACATTTTGGGCAAAAAGGCAAACATCTCCATCATTCAATGAATCAGATGGCTCATTCATCACAAAACCCACTGATATTGCCAACTACTTTAACGATTGTTTCATTGGCAAGATCAGCCAATTTAGGCATGACATGCCAGCAATAAACGCTGACACTACACATCCAAGTATATCTGACCAAATTATGAAAGACAAGCATTGTCATTTTGAATTCTGTAAAGTGAGTGTGGAAGAGGTGAAATAAATATTGCTGTCTATCAACAATGACAAGCCACCGGGGTCTGACAACTTGGATGGAAAATGACTGAGGATAATAGCGGACGATATTGTCACTCCTATTTGCCATATCTTCAATTTAAGCCTACTAGAAAGTGTGTGCCCTCAGGCCTGGAGGGAAGAAAAAAACATTCAGCTACATAATAGTAAAGCCCACCTTTACTGGCTCAAATAGTCGACCAATCAGCCTGTTACCAACCCTTAGTAAACTTTTCGGAAAAAATTGTGTTTGACGTTTGACCAGATGCTATTTGCATTGCCCCCCCCCCCCTTTTACACTGCTTCTATTCTCTGTTATTATCTATGCATAGTCACTTTAATAACTCTACCTACAGTACATGTACATATTACCTCAACTAACCAGTGCCCCAGCACACCGACTCTGTACCGGTACCCCCTGTATATAGCCTCGCTATTGTTATTTTACTGCTGCTCTTTAATTATTTGTTACTTTTATTTCTTATTCTTCTTTTTTAAATGTATTTTTTAAACTGCATTGTTGGTTAGGACTTGTAAGTAAGCATTTCACTGTAAGGTTTGCACCTGTTGTATTCAGCGCATGTGACAAATTACATGTGATTTGACTATACACGTATACATGGATTTTGTGTTGTAGATATGTGGTAGTAGAGTAGGGGCCTGAGGGCACACACTTAATGTGTTGTGAAATGTGTTGTGAATATATTGTAATGTTTTTTAAATTGTTTAACTGCCTTAATTTTGCTGGACCCTGGGAAGAGTAGCTGCTGCCTTGGCAGGAACTAATGGGGATCCATAATAAATACAAATACACCACATGCACTGGGGATAGAAAATAATCAATAGTGTTGCTATGGACACTGGATAATCTGACTAACACACACACACCTGTTTGACCTCACTGAGTCAATTCGAGTAGCATTCAATGTCCTGTGTTTGTGTAAACCATGGCAGCCAGCATTGTAAATAAAAAGATGTGCCAAACGATAATCAGCCTCTGGATACTTTCCCCTTAATGTATTATTCAGGTCAGCCCACATTTTAAAAGAAACACAATTCCATTAAATCTCTAGCTGAGTAAAATGAGTGGTTTTGTTCTGTTCACTAGACAATCCAGAAAATAACGGTAAACAGCGCCACATTCAGGCAGAAAACGGAATGTTATATTCTAAAACCAATTATCCCTATTTGAGCAAAATAAGTATTTTTGTTGTGATCACATGAAAATCCTAAAAATTCAGGTAAAGAGTGCCACAGTCAGGCAGAAGATCTGAATGTTCTATCATAAAGTGAGAACAATTATTTTCCCTGGCTGATATGGCTTCTACTTAGAAATGCTATACGAGTAAAAGAACAGATGACATTCACCGCAATAAACCTGTCCCCAATATAATCGTATAGTTTACACAGACCCACCGCGGACCTTTGACAAATACACCTTAGGTGAGAAAAGGCGTCCCCTGGTCTGTGTTGTCAAGTAACTCAATGTATTCCAAACACTGGTGGTAACCAGATGATCCCAATAATTTAGGTAGCCTAGTAAACGATGCCCCTCTGGTATTTTCTGCCTGGAACTCGTTGTTGTTTCCCTGTTTACTACTGAAATATATTTCTACTTAACTCAAGGACGAAATTAAATGCAATAAACTGATCTCAACTAGGCTACACATGACCATTGTGGACCCATTGCAAAACGACAAGTTTAAAAGTCCCAGTCCAACGTGACCCAGCTCTGCCCACCGGGGCTGCTGCTGCATTTTTTCATTCTATGAAGGTGGGGCGTGTGGATGCGATCAGCCAATCCAATCCAACCCCAAAGAAGAAGAAGCGTTTCCCGTTGTATTTGGTTAGCAGGCTGCAGGAGAGAGGAAGTTGATTTTCAAAAAGTATGTACCATTTTAAACCTGGATTATTTATAATTTAATACATCTAGCTGTCACTCACCCAAATGTTGAATGTTTTTGTTAACGTTAGGTTAAGATGACTCGGGTTGTAAACCTATTTTACAAGGAGCTAGAGCTTGCATAGGAGCATGTTAGCGTTATTAGCTAAATTAGCTGGCTTTGCTCGTTAGCTAAAATGTTAATTCTCGCTACTATAGCTCATGTTTTCATTATCCACATTATTTGTGATAATCAGATACTTTAGCTAGTTGTTTAGACGCATGTCATACTTAATAAACAACCTACGCTTCTTGATGAGCTGCCCTGCTCAGACCGAGCTAATATGCAAGCTAACTTCATTAATTTAGCTAGCTTACTAACCAGCTGTTTTTGTTATCACAGCAGCTAAACCACACAACAATTGGTTAGTTTTGTTTGTGGATAAACGTAGCTAGTATATAAACTCACGTTTTATTTTTCTAAGCAGAGACTGAGATGGATTGTGGTGCTGTTTGGTTTTATTAGCTAGCTAATGTTAATAGGTTTCTATTTTTCAACAACAACGAAAAAATATATTGTGAAGGCTCATGCCTAGTGTGTGTTGTGTTTATCAGATGTGACTGCTTGTTTTGTAACGTCATTGGTTTATTTTATTTCCCCAGATTACTGTTAAATTGGTCTCGAGCTTGAGTCGGAACGGATGTAGTTTTATCAGCGTGTACTATATTTTACCGATTTTCATCCACACCTTTCCCATCACAACATGAGCAGTACAGTAAGTTCTCACCTTTACATCCCTTGTTTTTTTAGACACAGAGAAAATGTCAGTTCTGCTGAGTGCAACGTTGTGAAAATTCCTTGCAACTTCCAGTGTGCGTTTACTGTGAACACTGAGGCTGTACCCGCTAAGGCTATTTGATCATAATGTAGGCCTACCAGAGTGGCCTAACGTCAAAAACGACGGAGGAAATGCATCCCATAACATGTAAATGGATGTTCTAGCATTCAGCCTACGGTAGCAGGCAATGTGTAGTGTGTGTTGTAGGCCCACATTCCTGCCACATGATAACCCTCCAAAACCTTCAGTTTCATTTTCACTTAAGCAAAGGGGTCTGGTTACTAAAAAGCAGTACTTTGTCACAGACACAGAGGAAGAGAAGGACTGGAGCCCCCTCAAGTTCCAGACGCACAGCCAAGAGTAGCAGAGTCACCACCACTATGCCACTTCGTGCAGCATCTGCTGCTGAGACCACTGCTGTGCTGGAGAGCAGTAGGACTAGCAGTGAGTACCAATGGCTTTATGCCTTTCTCTCTGGTTGATTATGGATAGGTTTCAAACCTTTCTTTTGGCTGTGCAGGTGAGGAGGTGGTGGACTTGACATGTGAAGGTTCTGAGTCAACTGTGGTTGACTTGACCAACAATGATTCTGTGGTGGTGAGTTTGGGAGCTCTCTATGCAAATAATGATGTATGCATTAGCTGTTTTAATTGTATTGATAACAATACGCTTTTGTCACTGTTTAAAGACTGAAATGTTGACATGTTATGTTTCTATTTTCTTCTTTTCCACCACTGCATGATTGCGAATGGGGAAACCAGGTTGTCGATGAAGGTAATTCATTGTTTTCCTCAATCACAGAGATTAAGATTAACTATGTTTTGACCCTCAAGTAATCATTCATCATTCATCACTACATCAGACAAACTCTGTTAGAAAAATGCATGTTTATCTGCTAAATGGCATATATCAGGGCTTCAGGGCAGACGTGGACTTGGCGGTGAGAGTTACGTGCTGAGCAGTGATGAGGAGGGGGATGCCAATGGGAGCCTCAGTGCTGACCTTCTATCTTCTCTACAGGCCAGCAGTAGAGCCAGGTACTAACAACCTCTCTGACATGATAATCTTATCAGATGACATATAAAAAAAAAAATATATTTTTATTTTACTAGAATATTTGTGTTATGGCACATAAAAGCATCAATCTCATTCATCCATTTATCCACTCATAATATTGGCATGTGACCACTGAAATCATGACCTTGGGTTGCGGTAGATCCTGATGGTCTGGTGTTCTCCACAGGTCTACGCCAGGTACAGTCAGCTGCCCAGTGTGTATGGACTCCTATGCTGAGGTAAGAGAAGCATACATCATTGTGTGTTGAAGGTGACTATGCCAAACTGTTTCTGTAATTGCTGTATAGCTACCAGAATGTGATGTTGTCTCTTCAACTAAGATTCTGTTTTCCTCTTCCTCTAGATCATTGAAAGTGGCAGACTAGTGGTCTCTACAAAATGTGGTCACCTTTTCTGCAGTCAGTGCCTCCGCGACTCACTGTCGAGATCCCACACTTGCCCAACCTGCAGAAAGAAACTGACCCACAGGCAATACCACCCTATATACATCTGATGCCAAACACCCATGACTCATCCACTGGTTTCACCCTCTCCAAACCTGCAACACTTTGAATCATACCTGACTATCACTGCCCCCTACTGGACAAGCATACCTTTTTGTTTACATACACATTCAACCGATGTTTCTTCTACAATGACACTCTCATGCCAGCAGACATTCACCTACATTTAAAAAAAAAAAAAAAAAAAACTTATTCCACCTATTCTCGTACTGCTGGTCATTAATTTCACAGTAATCAGATCGTTGTGGATCTGCATCACCAGTGACCACAACCATGAAAAAACTAAGCTCAGAAGCTATATTACCTTTTGATCAGATACTGTTTTAATGAAATGCCACATTTTAGAATTTTATTTTAATTTATCAACTTGGTCTTTTTATTTTTATCTTAAGAAGTCACATGTTGTGTCGATGGCAATAGCACATGTGAATGGCACTTAAGTTGCTCTATGCAGAAATCGCGCCACCATTTCCTATATGCTAAAACTCTAATAGTTAGCCTAATATCAGTTTATATGACAAAATAAGCTAGTATAGTGTAGATAATCATTGTACATCTAAACCATTGAAATAAATTTTCCATAACCAAAAAAATTATTTCAGCTTTTTTAAGCTTGTGTACAAAACTGAACGCAAGACTCAAACAGAACTTAAACATAGAAATAGAACAGATAAAAGCGGTATTCGACTTGCTTTAAAGTAGAATAATAGATCTATAACCCAAATTTCTATGCGAATTTGGTCTGGTTGGCCAAAAAGTTACATGTTGCCACAGGAGACCCAACTCTAACTCCAGTAGAAGCATCTGATTATTGCTGCTGAGTAGGTGGCTGTCTGAATGGTGGGTGTTGCTTGAATTTGGTCATCACCATTGTAAATAATTTTGTGTGTGTGTGGATAGAGATAGATAAAGGATAAGTTAATTTAAGGTTCAATAAAAATGTTGATTGAAAGTATTGTTTCAGGTATCTTTGTGACAAACTGTGAGAAGAGACCCCGAGGTAGGAGAGTGCATTGTTGAGCACTCATGCTAACCTGAGAGATCTACAATTCCTGTCAAAAGTTTGGATGTACCTACTCATTCAAGGGTTTTTCTTTATTTCTACATTGTAGAATAATAGGGGAGACAAACTAACTCATATGGCATCATGTAGAAACTGAAAGTGTTAAATCATAATTTATTCTTATATTCTTCAAAGTAGCCACCCTTTGCCTTTATGACAGCTTTGCGTTCTTTCAACCAGCTTCACCTGGGATGCTTTTCCAACAGTCTTGGAGTTCCCACATGCTGAGCACTTGGCTGCTTTTCCTTCACACTGTGATCCAACTCATCCCAAACCATCTCAATTGGGTTGAGGTCTGGTGATTGTGGAGGCCAAGTCATCTGACGCAGCACTCCATCACTCCTTGGTATAATACTGTGGTAGACATGCTTGTTAAGTGTGCCTTGAATTCTGAATAAATCAGACACGCCAGCAAAGCACCATCGCACCTCCACCATACTTCACTGTGGGAACCACACATGCGGAGTTCATCTGTTCACCTACTCTGCGTCTCACAAAGACACTGGTTGGAACCAAAAATCTCAAATTTGGACTCCACCGGTCTAATGTCCATTGCATGTATTTCTTGGCCCAAGCAAGTCTCTTCGTATTGGTGTCCTTTAGTAGTGGTTTCTTTCCTGCAATTTGACTATGAAGGCCTGATTCATGCAGTCTCTGAACAGTTGATGTTGGGATGTGTCTGTTACTTGAACTCTGGAGCATTTATTTGGGCTGCAATTTCTGAGACTAGTAACTCTAATGAACTTATCCTCTGCAGCAGAGGTAACTCTGGGTCTTCCTTTCCTGTGGTGTCCTCATGAGAGCCAGTTTCACCATACCGCTTGATGGTTTTTGCGACTGCACTTGAAGTAACTTTTAAAGTTCTGGAAATGTTCTGTATCGACTGACCTTCATGTATAAAAGTAATGGTGGACTGTCATTTCTCTAAGCTTGTTTGAGCTGTTCTTGCCATAATATGGATTTAGCTCTATTTGGTAAAATACCATCTTCTGTATACCACCCCTACCATGTCACAACATAACTGAGTGGCTCAAACACGTTAAGATGGAAATAAATTCCGCAAATCAACTTTTGCCAAGGCACACCTGTTTTCAAATGCATTTCAGGTGACTACCTCACAAAGCTTGATGAGAGAATGCCAAGAGTACGCAAAGCTGTCATCAAGGCAAAGAGTGGCTACTTAGAAGAATCTCAAATATAAAATATATTTTGATTTGTTTAACCCTTTTTTTGGTTACTACGTGATTCCATGTGTGTTATTTCATAGTTTTGAGGTCTTCACTATTATTCTACAATGTAGAAAATAGTAAAAATAAAAACCCTTGAATCAGGTGTCCAACTGACTAGTACTGTATGTATATATATATATATACAGTGCCTAAGGAAAGTATTCAGACCCTTGACTTTTTCCACTTTTTATGTGACAGCCTTATTAATGATAATCATAATGATGATGTGAAAATAAGTAATCCAACATATTTTCTAATTGTAAAAAACAAAATACCTTATTTACCCAAGTATTCAGACCCTTTGCTATGAGAATCAATTGAGCTCAGGATCATCTTGTTTCCATTGATCATCCTTGATGTTTCTACAACTTGATTGGGGTCCACCTGTGGTAGATTCAATTGATTGGACATGATTTGGAAAGGCACACCTGTCTATATGGTCTCCCAGTTGACAGTGCACGTCAGAGCAAAAACCAAGCCATGAGGTCTAAGGAATTGTCTGTAGATCTCCAAGACAGTCGCTTCTCCACAATCCTTCGGGATGCTGGCCTTCTAGGCAGAGTTGCAAAGAAAAATCCATATCTCAGACTGGCCAATAAAAATAAAATATTAAGATGGACAAAAGAACACAGACACTGGACAGTGGAACTCTGCCTAGAAGGCCAGCATCCCAGTCGCCTCTTCACTGTCTAAGTTGAGACTTGGTGTTTTGCGGGTTCTATTTAATGAAGCTGCCAGTTGAGGACTTGTGAGATGTCTGTTTCTCAAACTAGACACTAATGTACTTGTCCTCTTGCTTATTTATTCACTTTGGCCTCCCACACTTTCTATTCTGGTTAGAGCCAGTTTTAGCATTTCTGTGAAGGGAGTAGTACACAGCATTGTACGAGATCTTCAGTTTCTTGGCAATTTCTCACATGGAATAGCCTTCATTTCTCAGAACAAGAATAGACTGACAAGTTTAAGAAGAAAGATTTCTGGCCATTTTCAGCCTGTAATCGAACCCACAAATGCTGATGCTTCAGATACTCAACTAGTCTAAAGAAGGCCAGTTTTATTGCTTCTTTAAGTAGCACAACCGTTTCAGCTGTGCTAACATAATTGCAAAAGGGTTTTCTTATGATCAATTAGCCTTTTAAAATTATACACGTGGATTAGCTAACACAACGTGCCATTGGAACATAGGAGTGATGGTTGCTGATAATGGGCCTGTGTGTGTAGATATTCCATAAAAAAATCTGCCCATTCCAGCTACAATAGTAATTTAAAACATTAACAATGTCTACACTGTATTTCTGATCAATTTTATGTTGTTTTAATGGACAAAAAATGTGCTTTACTTTCAAAAACAAGGAAATGTGTAAGTGACCCCAAACTTTTGAATGGTAATAAGTATTTAAATATGTTGTACAGCTACTTTTGGCTGACCATTTGTGGCATGCATTCCCTCAAATCTCCACTAAGAGTCACTATCTTTTTGCACATGCTCTCAGTTGTCCAAGAATCCATAGGATAAACACAATAGCAGCCTACCAAGGTCATTAAGACATTTCCCTGTTTATGTAATTAAAGCATATAAATAGCATAATATCATTGAATATTTACCCATTTTATTTATCCGGATTTTAAAAAGATATATATACAGTGCATTCGGAAAGTATTTAGACCCCCTTGACTTTTTCAACATTTTGTTACGTTACTGCCTCATTCTAAAATGGATGAAATAAAAAATGTCAATTAATCTGCACACAATACCCCATAATGACAAAGTGAAAACAGGTTTCTAGAAATTTTGGCAAATGTATTAATTAAAAAACAGAAATGCCTTATTTACATAAGTATTAAGACCCGTTGCTATGAGACTCAAAATTGAACTCAGGTGCGTCCTGTTTCCATTGATCATCCTTGAGATGTCTCTACAACTTGATGGAGTCCACCTGTGGCAAATTCAATTGAATGAACATGATTTGGAAAGGCACACACCTGTCTATATAAAGTTTCACAGTTGACAGTGCGTTTCAGAATAAAACCAAAGCCATGAGGTCGAAGGAATTCTCTGTGGAACTCCGAGATAGGATTGTGTCGAGGCACAGATCTGGGGAAGGGTACCAAAAAAATGTCTGCTGCACTGAAGGTCCCTAAGAACACAGTGGCCTCCATCATTCTTAAATGGAAGAAGTTTGGAACCACCAATACTCTTCCTAGAGCTGGCTGCCCAGCCGAACTGAGCAATCAGGGGGGAAGGGATTTGGCCAAGAACAAAATGGTCTTTCTGACAGAGCACTAGAGTTCCTCTGTGGAGATGGGAGAACCTCCCAGAAGGACAACCACCTCTGCAGCACTCAAGCCTTTATGGTAGAGTGGCCAGACAGAAGCCGCTTCTCGGTAAAAGACACATGACAGCCCACTTGGAGTTTGCCAAAAGGCATCTGAAGACTTTCAGACTATGAGAAGCAACATTCTCTGTTCTGATGATTGAACTCTTTGGCCTGAATGCCAAGTGTCACGTCTAGAGGAAACCTGGCCCCATCCCTACAGTAAAGCATGGTGGTGGCGGCAGCATGCTGTGGGGATGTTTTACAGCGGCAGGGACTGGGAGACTAGTCAGGTTTGAGGGAAAGCTGAACGGAGCAAAGTACAGAGATCCTCGATGAAAACCTGCTCCAGAGAGCTCAGGACCTCCAACTGGGGCGAAGGTTCACCTTCCAACAGGACAACGATCCTAAGCACACAGCCAAGACAATGCAGGAGTGGCTTCGGGACAAGTCTCTGAAGTTCCTTGAGTGGCCCAGCCAGTCCCGGACTTGAACCCAATCAATTATCTCTGAGCAGCAATGCTCCATATCCATCCTGACAGAGCTTGAGATGATCTGCAGAGAATGGGAGAAACTCCCCAAATATAGGTGTGCCAAGCTTGTAGCGTCATACCCAAGAAGACTCAAGGCTGTAATCGCTGCCGAAGGTACTTCAACAAAGTACTGAGTAATGTGTCTGAATACTTAAATGTGATATTTCTGATTTTTATTTTGGACTAAATAACAAAGGTTCACATCTATCTACACACAATACCCCATAGTGACAAAGTGAAAACAGGTTTTTTGACATTTTTGTAAATAAAAAACATAAATACTTCATTTACATAAGTATTGAGACCCTTTGCTATGAGACTCTAAATTGAGCTCAGGTGCATCCTGTTTTTATTGATCATCCTTCAGATGTTTCTACAACTTGATTGGAGTCCACCTGTGGTAAATTCAATTGAATGGACATGATTGGAAAAAGCACACACCTTTCTATGTAAGATCCCACAGTTGACAGTGCATGTCAGAGCAAAAACGAATGTACTTGTCCTCTTGCTCAGTTGCACATTATGGGGTGTTGTGTGTAGATTGAGGGGGGACGGGACAATTTGATCAATTTAGACTAAGGCTGTAACGTAACAAAACTTGGGAAAAATCTGATTATTTTCCAAGTGCACTGTAAGCATGAGGGCTATACAATATACAATTTATTATCATATATATTAATAATATAGCAGCTGCTCTATGTCAATGGATTCAACTTTTACTTAAGGGCAACTATTGAACTTTGTCTGTGTAACAATCCCCTTCAGTTGTTTCCTGTGCTTTAAAGTTTGAGAGCAAAGAAGCAAACATTGTTTTGACTACAAGTCCCTTCATTCAAGTAGGATCAATGATAATTGATATATTGGTGACAAGGTCCTCTCCTCCAGTGAGGTTCTCAACCTGGGTGCGATATTTGTCAGTCCGCTCTCGTTTGAGGCGTACATCAAAGGTGTGACCAAACTTGAATTTTGCCAGGTTACAACCTATGCGGTCACAACCTGCAGCTGAACGACTCATCCATGCCTGTATCTTGCTCTGCCTGGACTATTGAATAGCTCTGTTTGATGGTGCGTATGCCATGTGTCTAAACAGGCTACAATATATCCAGTACTGTGCTGCACGTGTCCTCACCTACACCTCCCTCCGTGAGCACATCACTCCAGTGCTGTTCAACATCCACTGGATCCCCATATGCTCATGCATTGACTTTAAAATCCTGATTCACACCTACCAAGCTATCCACAACTCTGACCCAAGTACCTGTCTGACATCCTACCATCCTGCAGCCTTCGCTCCTCCAGGTCCATCTCCCTTCAGCATCCCAACATCAGACTAAAAACTATGGGTGACAGAGCTTTCAGTTGTGCAGCTCCTCATCTATGGAACGCACTTCCAGTCACTGTCAGGGCTGCAGAGTCTGGCCTCATTTACGGAACAGCTAAAGACAGAGCTCTTCAGAAAAGTTTTCAAAGACCTCAGTTAATTCAGTTCTCCTGCCCACCGGATCTGACGACACCTGTATATAGCTTTGATTGTTGTCTGCTTTCAATCTTCTGTGTTTTGGATTGTTTTCATTATTATTTGTACTACATGTGTTATTTTCTTCAGCGCCTTGGGTGTGAGAAGCACCGTACAAATCAAATGAATTATTTTTATGCAGGTTGATCTAATGTTCCTTCTCAGTGCATCGGTGTGTTACTTGATGAATTTATTACGAACCACATGGGACCGATTTCCTGGACGAAGATTTAACCTAGTCCAGGAGTACATTCTCAATGGAGATTTTACATGGAGCTTGTTTTAATCCAGAATAATGCTTAATCTGGGTCTGTTAAAATGACACTTTGTCATATTACATTTTTTCTTTAAATGATCATTTTCTCTTATGAATGTTTTTGACCAATTTTCTAATGCTAGGCCAGTGTGTATTTTTAACACCCAAACCATACCATTTCAATCTTTAATCAATCTGTCTGATTACATAGTGGGAATAGAAATTCAATTGAATATTAACTATCATTACATTGTAATTACATTATAATGCATTTATTACATAAATTTTTATTGTTATACATTTTGTGATTATGTATATTAGCCTATATTTATTTTTTTACAATTATTATGATGCATATATATATATTTGTATTATTATGATGTAGTCCATGTTTTCACCAGAACTGCCTTAAATGTAGGCTAATACGAAAGAGTTAATTCTTAACATTTGTTGAGTAGCTGTGACTAAGGCTACACTGTGATTGGGCAAAAGTTCCGAGCTTGGATGGACCGCCTTTCCCTCGGCTGTTTGTTTGCCTGCGGTCGATTACTGGATGGCAAGGTCTGTTAGCTCAATTATTGCAAAAAGGTATTTGGATGCAAATGAAAATTGCGAAAATAAATAAATTAACAGATTAGGCCTACAGCGTCTCTTCCGAAATTCATAAGGGTAGGAGTTAACTGTAGACTACCGCGAGCAGAGGACTTTTATTTATTTAGTTTTTACGCACGCGTTCTGTCCAGTGAGGTGGTCTCGCACGAGCGTTATGTGATGACTGTCATTCAAAAAACGAACTAGATTTGATCTCTCGCATGTTTGATATTAACGTTCAATAGTGTTCTTTGTATTGGAGGGTACAATTGTTTTCAATAACTGAGCCACAGGTACTTGAGCGACAGTGCGTGCAGTTCAACATTTAGTGGATATTGATTTGTTGATTATTTGGATTAGATCACCTTTGATGCAAATGTAAAGGCAATAAGAATGATAGACTTTCCGTTAGTGGGAAACCGATTCAATACAAATCATTGCTGTAGGACATTTCAGGTAAGTCACTACTTACTAACTTGTATTATTTTAAGATGGGTTATTGGCCCTGGTTACAATGTGATTCTTTTTAAGCAGCTGATTTTAGAAGGATGCATGTTTGTTTTAGAAATGCATAAGTAGACAACTTTTAATTGATACTACAGATTATTACTAATGTTTTACTAATAGCACAGTACACAGCTGTATTGCACAAATCAAAATGTGTGTGTTCATTATAAATTATAGTTAGTCTATATTACCTTATAAAAGCTTTTTTGTTGTCCACTTTTGAGTGTAAAATGTTGTCATTCCACTGATTCACCATGTCTCACTGATCTAGAGCGGAATGTAGCCTAGTGGTTAGCGAGTTGGGTCAGTAACCTGAAGGTAGTTCCAACCTTCCTAGTCGACTATGTGAAAACTCTGTTGAGCAAGGCACTTAACCCTTAGCCCTGGACAATGATGACCCTGGCCTCGACCCAACTCACTTATGACATGTTTATTTTATGATCTATGTGGATGGTTCATTAGCAGCTAGATTAACTGTATTTTATACATCAGCATCTATAACCAATTCTAATACAATGAGTTAGGAGGACATGTCTCGTTCCCCAATAGCAGATGCTTTAATATAACAGTCAGTGTTATGTTATGTTGATAATTCTTATCACAGATTAAATTCAAAACTCTAAAGGATGTTCATGATTTCAAGTGACTTACAATTTGATGTACACAATGGCAGAAATAATAACTCCTCTATCCAGAAACAGAGGGTCATATGAACAGAATAAGAGCTGCTCGTTTGAATGAACATCACAAATAAAAAGCCTAAATGGCTTTTCCAGAAACACATTTTCTAGTGTTGGGAACAGAAGCCTTGTATTTTCCAGTTAAATGATTAACAACTTGTTTTAATGTCACTAGTTACAAGACTGTAAGTATGTTATATTTACTCAATGCCTTGGCTATCCCACTTCCAAAGAAACGTCTGTGAGATAATATTGTTGTTGTAAAACCGTATCCAGTAGCTTAGAGATGATGTGGATAAAACCAGTATGTGTTGTTGCACCTCGCCTCACTGTGAATTGTCTTGTTTTCTCATTATCCCAGATTTGAAGTGTTGAAACCTGCGATCCAGAAAGAATGGGGCATTTATGGATTTGCCTGCTCATTTGTGAGATAATCCTGTTGTCGCACTGTGCACGGGTGAGTAGTAACATAGTAGTAAGCAACAATACAACTAAAAGTGTTTTAAAGACTACATTTCATTCAAACTTTTTTTGATGGAAAACCATGTTTAATGCTAAGGTTTAGTGAGACACCTGCGTTCTGGTCTTCGTTTTGACAGTTCATTGCAAAAGTGATATATTTTGGTCTTTTACTAGTAAATCTAGCTCTTTCCCCCTAGCGGTTCAACTCTACCATTGACATTTTGTGATGTAGAGGCACCTTGAGAAGGTGCCTCTACGTCATCTTAAGGTAGGGGTTCGGTATGAAATACACTCCCTTCTAGATGTGCTGGGTGGTACCACCGCAAGGCTTACTATAAGAGCAGGTGACAGCGGGCCTTATTTGCCAATGGTCTTGGTAAGTGGAGTGTGCCAATATATTTTGCACGATGCTTCCTTGAATAGACTACTGACGTTACACAACATTCTAAAGGCAGTAGGCCACATTTCCACATATGACCAAATACAATGTTTTTGCTTACCATTTCATAGATATCTATGGGCTTTTACTAAGGGAAAAAACCATGTAAACGATGAGGATTATACGTTTCTATTCGTAGCTACATCCATCGTAACAAGAAATGGATGACAATGGTGGTCGTATCAACTCATTGTATTTTTTCCTCACCGCTATGACTGGTAGGGCAGGCTGCTAAGACAGTTGGCTCATAGTTCAATGGTTGAGATTTCTAATACCACATGGGGCAGATATACATTTGTCTTATCCTTTATTGACAACATTCATCCCATGCCGACACACTTCTTAATTCTGAGAAGTGAAAGCATACCTGTGAGAGGAGTCACCCTAGTTGTAGGTTTTTATACAGTACCCAAGACGGATCTATGAGATAATTTGACTATTGGGAAAAAGAGCTGCTCCGTAAATACGGCAACGCAGGTTGTATTGAATTGAGCTTCTAATCTTCATTTTCAAGGAGATTATTACACTTTTCTTCCCAACACAATACCTCAATAAATGTAAGTCCACATTTCAATTGTTTTCTTTGCACCCCATGGGGGATTGAATTTACACTGCAAGTGGTAACACATAGCAGGAACTCAGCGCCTTACCACTGTACGCTAACTGTCTAGAGCCGTATTTGCTCGCAATGCACATCATCACATTATCAGAGTGTTCCAGTGTACTTCTGGTAAGTATGCTTTCGTGAAAAAGTGTTGGGATCAGGAACAATTAGTTTACCCTCCCCAAAAATGAATATTTATGAGCAATTCCCACAACCTTTCACCTGAAGTAGATCTGTAGGCAGCCATCTTCAAAAAGTGCCTCACCACAGTGAGGACTGATGATATCTACGACAAGCTGCTAATTCACAACTTTGTATTTTTCTGTACAAAATTGTGGTTGTGTAACTCAAGTTAGGGGTATAGTCCATTCGGGCTTAGTGCCTACCCTCCATTTTCTAACGGACCCTGCCTAGATCACACAGCTTTTGGCACCTTCTGTTTTCTAATGGACCCTTCCTAAATCACACCTTTATGACTGCAGCGCAGTATGCAAGTGTCAAGTGAGGTGCACAGATAGTGTACTCCTCACACTCCAGCTGCCCAAACTCTTCACACTCCTGATGCTCACCCTCCTGCTGCCCAGCCTCCTCACCCTCCTGCCACCCAGCCTCCTCACCCTCCTGCTGCCCAGCATCCTCACCCTCCTGCTGCCCAGCCTCCTCACCCTCCTGCTGCCCAGCATCCTCACCCTCCTGCCACCCAGCCTCCTCACCCTCCTGCTGCCCAGCATCCTCACCCTCCTGCTGCCCAGCCTCCTCACCCTCCTGCTGCCCAGCCTCCTCACCCTCCTGCTACCCAGCCTCCTCACCCTCCTGCTACCAAGCCTCCTCACCCTGCTGCTGCCCAGCCTCCACACCCTCCTGCTGCCCAGCCTCCTCACCATCCTGCTGCCCAGCCGTAGCTGTGTCTGATCTAGACTCAACAGACTTGTAGTCTGCCTGTCTGTCTGTCTGCCTTCTCTGGCCTGCCTTTCTGTATGTCTGCCTCTCTGTCTGTCTGTTTGTGGGGAAAGCAAGGGGACATGGGGAGCCAAGAGCATGACGCTCAGGCAGATAGGATCAGTGAGTCACACAGGCAAGCAGTCACGGAGACGCTTAAGCAAAAGTCAACAGATACCCATAGAGAGTAATGCGACTAGATTAGGCAATTTATGTTTGTTTGCTGTGCAATGCCACAGCGTTTCTGATCGTAAATGGAGCAAGGCGGCAAGGATAGCTGTGGGCTTAAAGGTAGACGACACAACCTTACTGGTCTTCCAGGTGATGATATCGGAAGGGGTTCCTCACTGGGGTTAGCCTAGCTAGTGCCTCACTGGGGTTAGCCTAGTTAGTGCCTCACTGGGGGTAGCCTGGTTAGTGCCTCACTGGGGGTAGCCTAGCTAGTGCCTCACTGGGGTTAGCCTGGTTAGCGCCTCACTGGGGTTAGCCTAGTTAGTGCCTCACTGGGGGTAGCCTGGTTAGTGCCTCACTGGGGGTAGCCTAGCTAGTGCCTCACTGGGGGTAGCCTAGCTAGTGCCTCACTGGGGGTAGCCTAGTTAGTGCCTCACTGGGGTTAGCCTGGTTAGTGCCTCACTGGGGGTAGCCTAGCTAGTGCCTCACTGGGGTTAGCCTAGTTAGTGCCTCACTGGGTACACAGAGGGAGAGATAGACGATGGCATGCGGATATTAGAGAAACAAACTTCTTCCTTTCTTCATGAAGTCTGATATGACAGGTTTGATAAGACTAAGACAAGCATGGTGGTTGTGCAGAAAACAAAATATCTCAGAGATACTGAAACCGAATCAGAGATTATTTCCCATGTGATCTGAGATACTTTGCACTCCATTTGACCCAACGCTGGGCTTTGGACATACTGTGGGGGGTCAACAATGGCAACTCAACATACAGTAGAAAATCTTGAGTCCACATCAAAACATATGCTGACATTCTATAATTATTTTGTGACCTTAGTTTCAAACCTTCAGATGGGACCTTCAGGAGTAGAAAAGGAACATACTTTCAAAACTACAGGACATGTAACAACACTTTTCTTAGAGTTGAGGTTGATTGCTATGATGTGGAGTAGAGAATGCATTTTGAAAGGTTGCTGGTTCGAATCCCCAAGACGACTAGGTGAAAAATCTGTCTGTGCCTTGCTCATTAACCCTAATTGCTCCTGTAAGTAGCTCTGGATAAGAGCGTCTGCGAAATGACTAACAAAGGAACAACAATAACCCTTGACCCCATTTGAGTTCTCCCCTCCTAAATAAGAGTTTGCTGTTCCTGTGTGTCCTTGGTGCACGGGGAATGCAGAACATCACGTCAGATGACAAATATTTTCCGCTACATGCGGAAGCACAGTTTGGGCCCAGCTGCCAGAGAGGCATATGAACTCTATAAGCTTATGCAATGATTCAGGGTCTGCATGATCGAGAGAGAGACTATTAATGTAGAAATGTGGGTGTTAACATCTGTGCCAACTAAATGGGGAAACAAGTAAGTCATGGGATAGTTACCATAACAGTTAGAAAAAACTAAATTATGATCACAAATGAAATTGTGATTCACCTTGGTATCGTTGTCTCGTTTAGTAAAGTCCGACTCATTATGACGTACAGGATCGTGGTGCAGAAAAGGTAGACTAAATGCTACCAGCATTGCATTTAGTCAATGGAGACGGGCAGCCATATGGACACGTGGAGATGTGGGGGCTTTTGGAGGTGGAGCTGTTTGGTTTGTAGGGGCCTGCTGTGCTGTTTGTACAAACTAGGACCACCGTGCGGCTACATGCTGGTGTGTCAATGAGAGGCAGCCCTCCAGGATTCATGACTGAGCATCTGGACACACCTTTATAGAGTAAACCACCAAACGGGCTGATGCTCTAAACGTATACAATGAAAATCAATGCAGCCTGCTTATCTAACTTTCTAACCATCTCTGAGCCTTCTAAAAGTGAATAGAACCTGAGATGAGGTTGAGTCCCTCTCTCTCTCCTTCCTTCGTTCCATATCTTCCTCCTTCGCTCCCTCCTTCGATCTCTCTCTCCCTCCCTCCATCTCACCCTCTTTCCGTCCATCCATCCCTCCCTCCGTCCCTCCCTCCATCTCTCCCTTCCTACCTCACAATCCTCCCACTGCAGCAGTTTATGGCTAGCCCTAAGCCAGAGGGAATGTGTGAAGTTAATTTAGAGTGTTGGAGAAACATAACTGAGCCACTGGGTAGCCTTTGGTCCCCTCACAGCTCTGTAGTATATCCACAGAGCCTGGAGTGTGGGTTAAGCAAACAGTTGTCACATTTAGAATAGGGATTGATACATATGTCTTGGTTAAAGTCAATGTTATTAACAATGACAAAGTGTGTGTATTGAGACAAATGTGTCATAAAATGTAAATACTATATTGCACTGTTATAATAAATTCCTATTGGCATTTCCAGGAAATGATGCACACAAAACCATCAGGCAAAGCTCAGACATAAGCCGTCTTCCAGACGTGACAAACAGAGCTGAGTGTGAGTGAGGAATGAGAGATCTGCTCCAGTTTATGTCAATGAGGAGGATAGATCCATAGAGCAAGGCTTCTGTCAGACTACAGGCCATAAAGTGATTATTAGCATGTCAGATGGTGTTTACACAGCGACCATCTTTCTCTCGCTTCTCCTTATTAGCATTGGGCTGCTCATCACATTCCCCAGTAATGAAGCTGTGTTACCCAGGAGGTCGTACATTGATTTAAGACTGGGAACAGCATGTTGCTGAGTTGAGGATGTGGTGATTAAGAAACAAAGTCTGGCTTCAAAAGGAACTGAATTAAACAGGAGCTCAGATAAAGTCCATGTTAGTTTAGCACGTCTGGTGTTTGTGTTTTAATGTGTCCATCAAGACACCTCAGGGGTAGGTTGATGGTTTTTATCCCACAATGGCAGAGGGTGGTATGGGGACACCCTGCACTAGTCCTCCTGGTACAGAATCATGGTGTTCAATGCGAATGGGATAGGTGCCCTGTGTAGGAATGAGGAGAAATGGCTCAATTAGAATAGAGGAGGGAAAGATAGAGAGTTCTCCTGCAGTCCAACTGGCCTACTGTTTTCACCAGTCCTCCCTGCAGTCCTCCAATCTTGTCTGACACGACTTCCATTAGGCTAGTCAGAAGCCTGTACCCCAGTCTGCGTCAATCCAAGTTGCAAACACATTAGCCACTGAAGGCAACATCTTTATATTGTTGCGGATGTATTGGAATTATGCCACACCCACACTGACATACTTTCCAGCCTGAAATAGCCACAACATAGACAGACAGGCAGGCAGACTAGAGGTCTGTTGAGTCTAGGTCAGACACAGCTATGGCTGGGCAGCAGGTGGGTGAGGAGGCTGGGTAGCAGGAGGGTGAGGAGGCTGGGCAGCAGGAGGGTGAGGAGGCTGGGCAGTAGGAGGGTGAGGAGGCTGGGTAGCAGGAGGGTGAGGAGGCTGGGTAGCAGGAGGGTGAGGAGGCTGGGCAGCAGGAGGGTGAGGAGGCTGGGCAGCAGGAGGGTGAGGAGGCTGGGTAGCAGGAGGGTGAGGAGGCTGGGTAGCAGGAGGGTGAGGAGGCTGGGTAGCAGGAGGGTGAGGAGGCTGGGTAGCAGGAGGGTGAGGAGGCTGGCAGCAGCAGGGTGAGGAGGCTGGGCAGTAGGAGGCTGGGGCAGGAGGAGGCTGGGCAGTAGGAGGGTGAGGAGGCTGGGCAGCAGGAGGGTGAGGAGGCTGGGCAGCAGGAGGGTGAGGAGGCTGGGCAGCAGGAGGGTGAGGAGGCTGGGTAGCAGGAGGATGAGGAGGCTGGGCAGCAGGAGGGTGAGGAGGTTGGGCAGCAGGAGGGTGAGGATGCTGGGCAGCAGGAGGGTGAGGTGCTGGGCAGCAGGAAGGTGAGGATGCTGGGTAGCAGGAGGGTGAGGATGCTGGGTAGCAGGAGGGTGAGGAGGCTGGGCAGCAGGAGGGTGAGGAGGCTGGGCAACAGGAGGGTGAGGAGGCTGGGTAGCAGGAGGGTGAGGAGGCTGGGCAGCAAGCGGTTGAGGAGGCTGGGCAGCAGGAGGGTGAGGAGGCTGGGCAGCAGGAGGGTGAGGATGCCGGGTAGCAGGAGGGTGAGGAGGCCGGGCAGCAGTAGGGTGAGGAGGCCGGGCAGCAGTAGGGTGAGGATGCTGGGTAGCAGGAGGGTGAGGAGGCTGGGCAGCAGGAGGGTGAGGAGGCTGGGCAGTAAGAGGGTAAGGAGGCTGGGCAGTAAGAGGGTAAGGAGGCTGGGCAGCAGGAGGGTGAGGAGGCTGGGCAGCAGGTGGGTGAGGAGGTTGGGCAGCACATACTCTCACAGACAGTGCATTGTGTCGTACAGTGGTGAAACAATAGTTTATTGTTGGTGGCTGGAGCCTGTGTTTGGTCATTGCTACAGGTCAGAGGGCAGCAGGGAGTGTGCATGCCTGACCTTTCACCAGGGGTTTACAATAACACACCAGTCCTCCTGCAGATTCTGCTTTTTCTCCTCTTTGTGTGCCTTCAGAGAGTATTCACACCCCGGTACTTTTTCCACATTTTGTTGGGTTACAAAGTGGAATTAAAATGGATTTGATTGTCTTTGTCAATAATCTGCTCAAAATACTTTGCACTGTCAAATTTGAAGAAAAATTATAAAATGAATTTAAAAAAAGATGAAACATTGAACACGGTCTTGATTAGATACTGTACAGTGCTGTGGAAAAGTATTTGCACCCTTTCTGATTTTCTTTTTTCTTCTTGCTATTTGTTTTGTACTGAATGTTATCAGATCTTCAACCAAAACCTAAAATTAGATCAACTCAGGGAGCCTGAGTTTACCAATAACGAATAACAATTATACTTTATTTATTTATTTAATTTAACAAAGTTATGCAACACCCAATGCCCCTGTGTGAAAAAGTAATTGCCCCCTTACACTCAATAACTGGTTGTACCACCTTTAGCTGCAATGACCACAACCAAACACTTCCTGTAGTTGTTGATCAGTCTCACATCTCTGTAGAGGAATTTCTTTCACTCAGCAACATTTGGCGTTATTAAGCATGAACTGCTTGTCTCAAGTCCTGCCACAACATCCCAATCGGTATTAGGTCTGGACTTTGACTTGGCCATTCCAAACCTTTTTAACCATTTTCATGTACAGCACATTCAGAAAGTGTTCAGACCCCATGACTTTTTCCACATTTTGTAATGTTCTGCTTTATTGTAAAATGGATTAAATTACATTTTTTGCTCATCAATCTACACACAATATCCCATAATACAAAGTGAAAACAGGTTTTTAGAAACTTTAGCAAAATTGTAAAAAAATAATAATAATAATAATAAGTATTCAGACCCTTTGCTATGAGACTTGAAATTGAGCTCAGGTTCATCCTGTTTCCATCGATCATCTTTGAGATGTTTCTACAACTTGACTGGAGTCCACCTGTGGTAAATTCAATTGAATGGACATGATTTGGAAAGGCACACACCTGTCTATATTAGGTCCCACAGTTGGTTGTGCATGTCAGAGCAAAAACGAAGCCATGGGGTCGAAGGAATTGTCCTTCGACCCCATTCGATCCTGGATTGTGTTGAGGCGCAGATCTGGGGAAGGCTTCCAAACAATTTCAGAAGGACAACCATCTCTGCAGGACTTCACCAATCAGGTCTTTATGGTAGAGTGGTCAGACGAAAGCCACTCCTCAGTAAAAGGCACATCACAGCCCGCTTGGGGTTTGTCAAAAGTCACCCAAAGGACTCTCAGACCATGAGGAACAAGATTCTCTGATCTGAGGAAACCAAGATTGAATTATTTGGCCTGAATGCCAAGCTTCACATCAATGGCAGGGACTAGGAGACTGTCAGGAATGAAGGGAAAGATGAACGGAGAAAAGTACAGAGAGATCCTTGATGAAAACCTGCTCCAGAGCACTCAGGACCTCAGACTGGGGTGAAGGTTCACCTTCCAACAGGACAACAACCCAAAGCACACAGCCAAGACAGCGCAGGAGTGACTTCGGGACACGTTTCTGAATGTCCTTGAGTGACCCAACCAGAGCCCGGACTTGAACCTGATCGAACATCTCTGGAGAGACCTGAAAATAGCTGTGCAGCGTCGCCTCCCCTTCCGACCTGACAAAGCTTGAGAGGATCTGTAGAGAAGAATGGGAGAAACACCCCAAATACAGGTGTGCCAAGCTTGTAGGGTCATATCCAAGAAGACTCGAGGCTGTAATCGCTGCCTAAGGTACTTAAACAAAGCACTGAGTAAAGGGTCTGAATACTTACCGTAATTGCTGGACTATTAAGTGCACCTGAATATAAACCGCACCCACTGAATGATTAAAAACATATGTATTTTGTACATAAATAAGCCGCACATGTCTATAAGCCGCAGGTGCCTACCGGTACATTGAAACAAATGAACTTGGTCACTATCTTCCTCCTCCTGTGCACTGAAACCACTGAAGTCATCTCCTTCGGTGTCGGAGTTGAATAGCCTCAGAATTGCTTCATCCGATGTTGGATCGTTTTCATTGTCGCTCTCTTCACTTTCATCCGGAGGCAAATACCCCGCTGAGCTCATGCTGCCCCTTCAACACGCAGCAGTCCAGCCTTTCGAAACCCATTGATGATAGTGGATTTTTCGACAATGCTCCACGCTATCAGGACCCACTGGCAGACTTGACCATAAGTCGCTCTTCGCATGCGGCCCGTTTTAGTGAAGGATTTCTCCCCACTTGTCATCCAAGCTTCCCACTGAACAAGGAGTGCCACCTTAAATGCACGATGTACACTGATGTCGAGTGGCTACAAATACTTTGGGCCATCTGCTTTTCTTCCCTCTGAAAGCTTTTGTTGTCTTTTTGCACTGAGTCAGTTCCTCATGCTGCTGTTTCCAACGTCTTATCATCGACTCATTAAGGCCAAGCTCCCGTGCAGCAGCTCTATTTCCTTTTCCAACAGCCAGATCGATCGCCTTCAACTTGAAAGCTGCATCATATGCATTTCTCCGTGTCTTTGCCATGATGAGGGTGACAAAATTACTACCGTAATCAGAATGATGGGACGTTTGAGCGCGCTCGATTTACATCACATTATGTGACGGTGCTCAGTTTTTTGGCGGCATGAATCTTGTGAAAGCGGGAAAAATCCATAAATTAGCCGCGTCATTGTATAAACCGCAGGGTTCAAAGCGTGGGAAAAAGTAGCGGCTTATAGTCCGGAAATTACAGTATGTAAATGTGATATTTCTGTTGATTTTTTTTTTAATACATTGGCAAAAATTCCTAAAAATTTTTTTTTGCTTTGTCATTATGGGGTATTGTGTGTAGAAAAAAACAATGTTTTAATCAATTTTAGAATAAGGCTGTAACATAACAAAACGTGGAAAAAGTCAAGGGGTCTGAATAATTTACTAATGCACTGTGTGTTTTGGATAATTGTCTTGTTGCATGACCCAGCTGCACTTCAGCTTCAGCTCACAGATGGATGGCCTGACATTCTCCTGTAGACTTCTCTGATACAGAGCAGAATTCATGGTTCCTTCTATTTAAGGCAAGTCCAGGTCCTGAGGCAGCAAAGCATTCCCAAACCATCATACTACCAACACCATGCTTGGCCGTTGGTATAAGGTTCTTACTGTCGAATGCAGTGTTTGTTAACATTATGTCTGGCAGAAACAAATGTCATCCAAAAAGTTGACTCAAGTTTTTTTTAAAGCACCTGGATGATCAAAACTCTTAGAAAAATGTTTCTTGGACAGATGATTCAAAAATAGAACATTTTGGCTGACATGGGTCCCATGAAATAAATGAAATAAGTAAGTCCAATATTGTTGTGTTATTTGTTAACTCAGGTTCCTTTTATCTAATATTAGGTTTTAACATTTACTTTCAAAAATATGCAAAAGTAGTACTGCACCGTAAGTATTCACTCACTCTTAGACAATACATGTTAGAAACACCTTTGGCAGCGATTACAGCTGTCAGTCTTTCTGGGTAAATCTCTAAGAGGTTTGCACATCTGGATTGTACAATATTTGCCCATTATTCTTTTAAAAATTATTCAAGCTCTATCAAGTTGGTTGTTGATCATTACTAAACAATCATTTTCAAGTCTTGCCATAGATTTTTAAGTCAAAACTGTAACTAGGCCACACAGGAACATTCATTGTCGTCTTGGTAATCAACTCCAGTGTAGATTTGGCCTTGTGTTTTAGGTTATTGTCCTGCTATAAGGTGAATTCCTCTCCCAGTGTCTGTTGGAAAGCGGACTGAACCAGGTTCTCCTCCAGGATTTTGTATGTGCTTAGCTTAATTTTGTCTCTATCAAAAATAAAATCCCTATTCCTTGCCGATGACAAGCATACCCACAACATGGTGCAGCCACCACCATGCTTGACAATATGAAGTATGTTAATCAGTGATGTGTTGTATTGGATTTGCCCCAAACATAACGCTCTGTATTCAGGATAAAAAGTGCATTTCTTTGCCACATTTTTTGCAGGTTTTGCACTTAATTGCCTTGTTGCAACCAGGATACCTATTTTGGAATATTTTTTTCTGCACAATTTTCCTTCTTTTCCTCATTTAGGTTAGTATTGTGGAGTAACTACAATGTTGTTGATGCATCCTTAGTTTTCTCTTAGAACAGCCATTAAACTCTGTAACTGTTTTAAAATCACAATTGGCCTCATGGTGAAATCCCTGAGCAGTTTCCTTCCTCTCTGGCAACTGAGGTAGGAAGGACACCTGTATCTTTGTGGTGACTGAGTGTATTGATACACCATCCAACGTGTAATTAATAACTTCTCAAAGCGATATTCAGCGTCTGCTTTTTTTATTTTTACCTATCTACCGATAGGTGCCCTTCTTTGTGAGGCTTTGGAAAACCTCCCAGGTCGTTGTGGTTGAATTTGTACTTGAAATTGACTACTCGGGGCCTCCCTAGTGGCTCAGAGATTTTAAGGCACTGCTTCACAGTGCTTGAGGCGTCACTACAGACCCGGGTTTGATCCCAGCCTGTATCACAACGACTGTGACCGGGAGTCCCATAGGGAGGAGCACAATTGGCTCAGCGTCTTCCGGGTTAGGGGAGGGTGATAATTAAGAAGCCCGGTTTGACGGGTCATGTTTCGGACGACGCATGACTCGACCTTCGCCTCTCCCGAGCCCATTGGGGAGTTGCAGCGATGAGACAAGATGGTAATTGGATATCATGAAAAAGGGGGTAAAATACAAAAAAATGATAATAATAAAAGAACTTGACTACTTGATTGAGGGACTTTACAGATAATTGTAAATATGGGGTACAGAGATGAGGTAGTCATAAAAAAATCATGTTAAACACTATTATTGCACACAGAATCTATGCAACTTATTATGTGACTTGTTAGGCACATTTTTTGTCCTGAACTTATTTAAGCTTGCCATAACAAAGGAGTTGAATACCTTTTGACTCAAGATATTTTTTCAATTTTTATTCATTTGTAAAAATCTAAATAAATTATTATTCCACTTTGACATATGGGGTATTGTGTGTAGGCCAGTGACACAACAATCGAAACCTTAATCCATTTTAAATTCAGGCTGTAACACAACATTATTTTGAAAAAGTCAAGGGGTGTGAATACTTTCTGAAGGCACTGTATATATGTATGCATGTACTTCCCTCCTCCCCCACCTTCCCAGCTGTTCTCCTGGTCGCATTACAAATGAGATGTTGAAAAGCAATCCCGGGACCGGAGACAGCTCTCCTTGTTTTCTTTAGGATTTTCTGTGTCAGTTTGTGTTGGGGCCTGCACCCCTAAGCAGGTGTGTGTGTGTTTGAGAGAGACTGTAAGGAAGGATGAGACAGAGAGAGAGACCCCCTCAAGCATTCTGGGACCTAAACTGAGCATTAACGTGATTGACGAATGGCAGTCATACTGTGTTCACTAGTGGTTTTCTAACCTCTCCTTGGGTACCCCCAGACATTTCACAATTTTGTTGTAATACTGAACTAGCTCACCTAATTCACCTATTCAAGGTCTTGATGATTAGTTGACAATTTGAATCAGCTGTGCTAGCTCTGGTATAGTTAAACTACATGGAATGGCTGTGGGTCCCAGAGCAGAGGAGAGGTTTGGAAACCCCTGTTCTACACTACTTTTCTAAGTGTCCCAAATGGCACCCTATTCCCTACATAGTGCAATGTTTTTGGCCAGAGCCGTATGTCGTGCACTATATAGGGAATGGGGTACCATTTGGGACACAGTCATAGACTGAGTCAGTCTCTCCCTTTGCAGCATGCTGCTGGTTTGTTCAGAGTGTGGGACTAACCCAGTGCCCCCTGTGCTCTTTCTAAACAACCTGAACCAATCAGCCTCCACCGGCATTTCCTTTGGTGCTGGGGTGAAAGGTCAGCTGTATTACCCCCCCCCCCAAAAAACGACCATAACAGCCACTTAATATCTGAGAGGTTTTGGTATGTCTGAATGACATCACAGAGCCCCCCATAAGCCCAGCTGATGTATATCTGAATGACATCACAGAACCCCCCCCCCCCCATAAACCCAGGTGATATGTCTGAATGATATCATAGAGCCCCTAATAAGCCCAGGTGATGTATGTCTAAATGACATCACAGAGCCCCCTCCCCCCGCAAGCCCAGGTGGTGTATGTCTGAATGACATCACAAAGCCCCCTCCCCCTGTAAGCCCAGGTGATGTATGTCTGAATGACATCACAGAGCCCAGGTTGTTGTCTCCTTAAATCAGGAAATATGTCACCAGAGGTTGTTGTGTGGTTCATGTTGGACAGCACCAGAGTGAACTGACAATGGTTTTGTAGTGTTCTTGCCCTTAGCCACATGGATTTCGGTCTCACGCCGGCAGAGAATCGAAAGCATAGCACACACACACACACACACACACACACACACACACACACACACACACACACATGGCATGTTCATTACACACACACACACACACATACACACACATACACACACACACACACACACACACACACACACACACACACACACACACACACACACACATGGCTTGTTCATTACGCCAGCTGTCGGAGTGGAATCCACACTGCTGTTGGAATGTATAAGGAGTGTGGGAGTTGTGGGGTGGTTTGAAAGTTGGAAATTTGAAGGCTTTAGCAACTGAGGAGCTTGTGTTGTTTGGGCTGTTAGGTGCAGTGTTGTGGGTTTTTAAAGGATGCAGTCAGGACACAGACCCAGCCAAACCCATAGAGGCTCCAACCAGGAAATCTGAACCACCTGGCTGACTGGTCCGAATTCAGTGGAGGAGCTTTTGGGTGTCAGGGTGGCTGTCTGGAGTGAATAGGCTTACACCTGTGGGATTTCTCATCTGTTGCAGCCTCTTATATCTCTCCCCCAGTCCAATGGTGGATCAGGCCTGATAAAAGGACCATGTGATATGACGTGGCTCACTATGAGCAGCTGTCTTTTCCCCCAGTTTTAAATCCATTGTTTGCTGGAGGTCTCGCTATTTCACAGTGTTGTTCTCACAGTTGGTTTGTCTTTAAGCTTAGGGAAACACCATCTATTGTCTCCCCCAGTCTTCCTCAATAGGATTTGAATGGGCCTGAGAAATGTGTGTTTCTCAAAGACCGTGAAGTGAGAGACGTAAGCAGATCCTCTACAGGCTATTTAAACTTTGCACATTGGATGTCGTCCCCATTTCCTCTCTGTGTGTCTGTCTTTCTGTCTCTTCGGCATGGAATTCCACCACCATCACCCTCAGGTTGTGCAGATGGAAAACCTTGAGTGCTAGCCGTGATTATTTTCTGTGCACAAAGTTACACGAGCACAATGTTGAAGTCCTCTATTAACCATATATAATCCTCATATTCTGAGTTGTCACCTATTATCATACTGAGATTTATGTCAGAGACTAAAATATCTCTATTCTTCAGGGTCCCTATTTCAAATTACTTAAGACCTTTAAGTCTTTTTTCTGGCCAGCTGCCCTGGGTTTTAAGACTTTAACTTTGAGAAGGGGAGAGGAGGAGATAGGGGGGAGAGCAGGGGCTTGGGGAGGCGCGGTCGTCGTCTCTGTGAGAGTGACCCCTGAGTGACAGCAGCCGAGGGGGAAACGAACCTGAGGCCGTGGTGAACAGATCGACGGGCAGTGGTGAACAGAGTGCCACTCTGCCAGGGCCGTGGTGAACATCACTCCGTCGAGGACGTAACGCCACTCCTCCGGGGTGGAAACTCAGCCTCCACTGACAGGTACAAGTGGCAAGATGACTGATTCATTTGAGGCGATATTCTGGAACTGTTTGCACCGTGAGTGTCTCGGCCTGTCAATGGTCACTTTGTGGCCCCTACCTGGCTCAGCCCCTGCCTCTGACTCATGGCGTTCATGTCTAGTTGTGCCAATCCACACTGGCCCTCAACACACAGTGGGGTGTGCGCCAAGTACTACCGTCATCTCATATGATGAGTTCAACTATTACAAATGTTTGTGAGCTCATATTGTGTACATCCCTTATCTGGCTTAACCTCTTTTCTTCTAAAAAAACATGTTGTCAATGAAACATCTTTCTTTGTTGATTTGAGCTGACTGCTGGTTTGTATGTATGCCTCATTAAGATGTCAGTGATGAGTGTGAGATGAGAAAGGGAGATACACCTCAGTGCTTGTCTCTGTCTGTAGGTACACATCATTTTAATGTTTCCCTGAGGAACAGTGTTAGCCTCATTGTCAGCGCCAGGTTGCCCGGCACTCAATTGACTGGAAATTTCGGATGAAACCTCTTCTGACAGAGACCTGCGCATAACAAATTGAGTTAGTCATGTCTGAGAGGAGGTGAGGAATGTGTGAGAGAGGTAGCGGTCTGGGGTACATATGGGCGTGGGGGGTGTGTGTGTGTGGGGGGAGGGCACTGGGGTCTGGGGTACATATGGGCGTGGGGGTGATGTGTGTGTGTGTGTGGGGGGGGAATGCTGTCAGACAAGGAACCCAGTGGAGCAGATACATGGAGGAGGATAAGGAGGAGGAGGACACGTGGGAGAGAGAATAGGAAGCACGTCTCCAAAGCCTTACCAAATTACAACATGTATTTTATTGTGCATTTGAATTTTAAGCATTTGAAGTAATTTTGGGTGTAATAATTCACACATGAAAACACAACTATTTGAAATATAACTAATTTTAATGTAAGAGTATCCATATCTCTGGCTTTATGAACTCTTCTGTCTTTATGGTGGCCAACGTGCAATCACTGGAAAGTAAACTGGATGAGCTCGGTTCGAGACTATCCTACCAACGGGACATTAAAAACTGTAATATTTTATGGATGGGGGGGGTGTATTTGTCAATCACAGCTGGTGCACGATGTCTAATATGAAGGAAGTCTCGAGGTATTGCTCGCTTGAGGTAGAGTACCTCATGATAAGCTGTAGACCACACTATCTACCAAGAGAGTTTTCATCTATGTTTTTCGTAGCCATCTATTTACCACCACAAACCGACATTGGCACTAAGACCGCACTAAACGAACTGTATAGGACCATAATTAAACAATAAATATGCTCATCTAGAAGTGGTGCTCCGAGTGGCCGTGGTCTTTAATGCAGGAAAACTTAAATCCGTTTTACCTCATTTCTACCAGCATGTCACATGTGCAACCAGAGGGGAAAATATTGAGACCACTTTTACTCCACACACAGAGACACTTACAAAGTTCTCCCTCGCCCTCCATTTGGCAGATCTGACCATAATTCTATCCTACTGATTACTGCTTGCAAGCAAAAACTAAAGCAGGAAGTACCAGTGACTCGCTCAATACGTAAGTGGTCAGATGACACGGATGCTACGTTACAGGACTGTTTTGCTAGCACAGACTGCAATATGTTCTGGGATTCATCCAGTGGCATTGAGGACTATACCACGTCAGTCACCGGCTTCATCAATAAGTGCATCGACAACGTCATCCCCACAGTGACTGTACGTACATATCCCAACCAGAAACCATGGATTACAGGCAACATACGTACCGATCTAAAGGCTATAGCTGCCGCTATGCCCTCAGATGAACTGTCAAACAGGCAAAGCATCAATAAAGGACTACGATTGAATCCTATATCCTATACTCGCTCTGACACTCTTTGGATGTTGCAGGGCTTGCAAACTAATACAGACAACAAAAGGAAACCCGGCCACAGGCTACCCAGTGACGCGAGCCTACCAGGCGAGCTGAATGCTTTTTATGCTCGCTACGAGGCAAGCCACACTGAAACATGCATGAGACCACCAGCTCTTCCGGATGATTGTGTGATCACGCTTTCCGTAGCCAATGTGAACAGACCTTTAAGCAAGTCAACATTCACAAGACCGCAGGGCCAGACGGATTACCAGGACGTGTACTTAGAACATGCACTGACCAACTGGCAAGTGCCTTCACTAACCTTTTCAACATCTCCCTGGCTGAGTCTGTAATACCAACATGTTTCACACCATAGTCCCTGTTCCCAAGAAAGTGAAGGTAACCTGCCTAAATGGCTACCACCCCATAGCACTCACGTCAGTAGCCATGAAGTGCTTTGAAAGGCTGGGCATAGCTCACATCAACACCATCATCCCGGAAAACCTAGACCAATTCACATACTGCCCCAACAGATCCACAGATGATGCAATCTCAATCGCAATCCACACTGCCCTTTCCCACCTGGAAAAAAGGAATACTTAAAGCTGAAGTCGGAAGTTTACATACACCTTAGCCGAATACATTTAAACTCAGTTTTTCACAATTCCTGACACTTAATCCTCATAAAATTACCTAAAACAGTTAGGATCACCACTTTATTTTAAGAATGTGAAATGTCAGAGTAATAGTTGAGAGAATTATTTATTTCAGCTTTTATTTCTTCAATCACATTCCCAGTGGGTCAGAACTTTACATACACTCAATTAGTATTTTGTAGCATTGCCTTTAAATTGTTAACTTGGGTCAAACGTTTCGGGTAGCCTTCCACAAGCTTCCCACAATCAGTTGGGTGAATTTTGGCCCATTCCTCCTGACAGAGCTGTTGTAACTGGGTCAGGTTTGTAGGCCTCCTTGCTCTCACACACTTTTTCAGTTCTGCCCACATATTTTCTATATGATTGAGGTCAGGGCTTTGTGATGGCCACTCCAATAACTTGACTTTGTTGTCCTTAAGCCATTTTGCTACAAATTTGGAATTATGCTTGGGGTCATTGTCCATTTGGAAGACCCATTTGTGACCAAGCTTTAACTTCCTGACTGATGTCTTGAGATGTTGCTTCAATATATCCACGTAATTTTCCTACCTCATGATGCCATCTATTTTGTGAAGTGCACCAGTCCCTTCTGCAGCAAAGCACATGATTCTAAACATAACGACGGTCATTATGGCCAAACAGTTCTATTTTTGTTTCATCAGACCAGAGGACATTTCTCCAAAAAGTATGATCTTTGTCCCTATGTGCAGACCATAGTCTGGCTTTTTTTATGGTGGTTTTAGAGCAGTGGCTTCTTCCTTGCAGAGCGGCCTTTCAGGTTATGTCGATATAGGACTCGTTTTACTGTGGATATAGATACTTTTGTACCTGTTTCCTCCAGAATCTTCACAAGGTCCTTTGCTGTTGTTCTGGGATTGATTTACACTTTTCGCACCAGAGTACGTTCATCTCTAGGAGACAGAATGTGTCTCTTTCCACAGCGGTATGACGGCTGCATGGTCCCATGGTGTTAATACTTGTGTACTATTGTTTGTACAGATGAACGTGGTACCTTCAGGCATTTGGAAATTGCTCCCAAGGATGAACGAGACTTGTGAAGGTCTACAAAGTTCTTGGCTGATTTCCTTTGATTTTCCCATGATGTCAAGCAAAGAGGCAATGAGTTTGAAGGTAGTCCTTGAAATACATCCACAGGTACACCTCCAATTGACTCAAATGATGTCAATTAGCCAATCAGAAGCTTCTAAAGCCAAGACATCGTTTTCTGGAATTTTCCAAGCTGGTTAAATGCACAGTCAACCCACTGGAATTGTGATACAATGAATTATAAGTGAAATAATTTGTCTGTACACAATTGTTGGAAAAATTACTTGTGTCAAGTCGTAACTGACTTTCCAAAACTATAGTTTGTTAACAGGAAATTGAGGAACTGGTTGAAAAACGACTTTTAATGACTCCAACATAAGTCTATGTCAACTTCTGACTTCAACTGTATGTGAGAATGCTGTTCATTGACTATAGCTCAGTGTTCAACACAAAGCTCATCACTAAGCTAAGGACCTTGGAACTTAACACCTCTGTCTGCAACTGGATCCTGCATTTCCTGATGGGCCGCCACCATGTGGTAAGTAGGAGACTGAACTGATTTGTCATGGGTCCCCAGATCCTCAAAGAGTTCTGCAGCTGCACCATTGAGAGCGTCCTCGTCGGTTGCATCACCGCCTGGTATGGCAACTGCTCGACATCCGACCACAGGGCGCTACAGTGGGTAGTGGGTGCGGCCCAGTACATCACTGGGGCCTAGTACATCACTGGGGCCAAGCTTCCTGCCATCCAGGACCTATGTACTTGACGTTGTCAGAGGAAGGCCCAAAAAATTGCCAAAGACTCTAGCCACCCGTCATGGACTGTGCTACTGCATGGCAAGGGGTACCGGAGCATAAGACTGCTGAATAATTAGTCAAATGGCCACCCGGACTAAATGCATTGACCCCCCCCCGCCGAGTAGGGGTTAAGGGCTTGTCAGTTTGCATTTCACGGTAAGGTCTACACCTGTATTCGGCTCATGTGACAAATTAAATTTGATTTGATTTTGATTCATGAACTCAAGACCTGTCGCTGTTTATTATCTATGCATAGTCACTTTACCCCACGGTACCCCTTCCTACATATACAACTTATCTTGACTATCCTGTACCCCCGCACATTGACTTGGTACCAGTACACCCCAGTATATAGCCTCGTTATTGTTATTTTATGTCGTTATATTGTTACTTTAAAAAAATATATATACTTTAGTTTATTGAGTAAATATTTTCTTAACTGCATTGTTGGTTAAGGGCTTGTCAGTTTGCATTTCACTGTAAGGTCTACTACACCTGTATTCGGCTCAAGTGACAAATCAAATTTGATTTGATTTTGATTCATGAACTCAGACCTCTCATCTGTCTTCAAGATGGCAAATGCAAAGCTCCTCTAGTCTATTTCAGATATTGACGTGTGCATGCGTGCGTGCTTGCGTGTGTGTGTGTGTGTGTGTGTGTGTGTGTGTGTGTGTGTGTGTGTGTGTGTGTGTGTGTGTGTGGGTGGGTGGAGCTCTCCTCAGAATATATGCCCACTACTCCTGGTCTGCCTTCCATGTGCCTCTGCATACTAGGATGAGGCTGGAGAAACAGAATACTATAATTATTTGTATCCTATTCTCAGCACAGATACTCTTTGTGTCCTGTGAAGTCCTGCTGCCACAGCAAAATCAAACAGGTACAGGCCAATAAGTCAAGGTTGGATGTGGTGAAGTGGTGCAGTCATTTATCTCAGTCCTCAGACTTTGTACTGTTGATTTCTTTCTCACTCTCTCTCTCTCTTACAGCTGTCTTTCTCAATTCAATTCAAAGTGCTTTATTGGCATGGGAAAATGTTTTACATTTCCAAAGCAAGTGAAATAGATAATAAACAAAAGTGAAATAAGCAATAAAAATGAACAGTAAACATTACACTCACAAAAGTTCCAAAGGAATTTCAAATGTCATATTATGGCTATATACAGTGTTGTAACGATGTGCAAATAGTTAAAGTGCAAAATATGGGTTGTATTTACAATGGTGTTTGTTCTTCACTGGTTGCCCGTTTCTTGTGGCAACAGGTCACACATTCTGTTGCTGTGATTACAAACGGGTATTTCACACAATAGGTGTCGGAGTTTATCAAAATAGGATTTGTTTTCAAATTCTTTGTGGGTCTGTATAATCTGAGGGAAATATGTGTCTCTAATATGGTCATACATTTGGCAGGAGGTTAAGAAGTGCAGCTCAGTTTCCACCTCATTTTGAGGGCAGTGTGCAGATAGGCTGTCTTCTCTTGAGTGCCAGGTCTGCATACCGCGGCCTTTCTCAATAGCAAGGCTATGTGCTCAATGATTCTGTATGTACATAGTCAAAGCTTTCCTTCATTTTGGGTCAGTCACAGTGGTCAGGTATTCTCTCTCGCTCTCTGTCTCGCTCTCTGTCTGTCTGTCACTGGACCCAGTGCTGGAGGGGGGATGGGCTGCTACTCGTGGGGGTTCATTTTTAGCCACCCCCAGTGAAATACTGTGTAAAGCTCCATAGTGGCAGTGCAATAGTAGTTGTAGCCTTTAACACAGTTGCTGCCAGCTTCTCTCTCTCCAGGATACTTGTCATTCAGGCCCAAGTTTTCTTCCACTAGATTCCAGTAAAATGCTTAACTGTTTGATTGACCTCTTCCTCAGGTTCTTGCCTTTTTGATTAAACTCTTCCTCAGGTTCTTGCATTTTTGGTTGTACTCTTCCTCAGGTTCTTGCCTTTTTGGTTGAACTCTTCCTCAGGTTCTTGCCTTTTTGGTTGAACTCTTCCTCAGGTTCTTGCCTTTTTGGTTGAACTCTTCCTCAGGTTCTTGCCTTTTTGATTGAACTCTTCCTCAGGTTCTTGCCTTTTTGGTTGAACTCTTCCTCAGGTACTTGCCTTTTTGATTGAACTCTTCCTCAGGTTCTTGCCTTTTTGATTGAACTCTTCCTCAGGTTCTTGCCTTTTTGGTTGAACTCTTCCTCAGGTTCTTGCCTTTTTGATTGAACTCTTCCTCAGGTTCTTGCCTTTTTGATTGAACTCTTCCTCAGGTTCTTGCCTTTTTGATTGAACTCTTCCTCAGGTTCTTGCCTTTTTGATTGAACTCTTCCTCAGGTTCTTGCCTTTTTGGTTGAACTCTTCCTCAGGTTCTTGCCTTTTTGGTTGAACTCTTCCTCAGGTTCTTGCCTTTTTGATTGAACTCTTCCTCAGGTTCTTGCCTTTTTGGTTGAACTCTTCCTCAGGTTCTTGCCTTTTTGATTGAACACTTCCTCAAGTTCTTGCCTTTTTTTGAGGTTCTTGCCTTTTTGATTGAACACTTCCTCAAGTTCTTGCCTTTTTGATCACTCTTTTAAAATGCTTCTGAAACCACCCCCCCCCCCCCCGTATGTTCAGGGCACGTTCCAGGTCTGATGGCAACATTTCTCAATTTGTTGATCTGAGCCCAGGGCCCAAGGTGAAAACATGAGAACCCACCAGGGCACAGAGCCCAAGGTGGCAACATGAGAACCCACCAGAGCCCAAGGTGGCAACATGAGAACCCACCAGAGCCCAGGGTGGCAACATGAGAACCCACCAGAGCCCAGGGTGGCAACATGAGAACCCACCAGAGCCCAGGGTGGCAACATGAGAACCCACCCGCTCCTCATTCCTCCCCGCTTAATGGGGGTTAGGGTTCGAGACCCAATAAGCTTTTCCCTTCGCCCCTCTGTCGGCTTCTCTCTGCTTTCTCGGCCCACTTCAGACAGTCACTATAATCTGGAAGCTCAAGGACTGGGCCTAAGGACTAAGGAGTTTACATGTTAAGCATTGTGCCAGTGTTTCAAAGTATGCTTGTGTATAAATGATTCCCTAGGAATTATGTGACTTGGATTGATGGATTGAAAGTGAACAAACAGGCTGATCTATCCCTTTAGAAGGAGGGCTGTGCCGTTGCCTAGGATACAATCACTATTTTGCATCCTATGTCTACAGTCACCAAACACCATCACATGTCTACAGTCACCTAACACCATCCCATGTCTACAGTCATCTAACACCATCAAGTTGTTGGTGAAATCATCTCACGACCAATTGCAACCCAGCATGTAGGCCTATGTCCTTCTTTTCCATACCACACACTGATCTTAAATTATGTATTCATTTTATAAATGTATTGCTGTTAATTGGTGTTAATGTCTATAGGGTTGGTGTTCATCTCTATAGACTTGGTGTTAATGTCTATAGAATAGACTTGGTGTTATTGTCCTTACACCTCACTTGGTGTTATTGTCTATAGACTAGACTTGTGTTACTGTCTATTGACTTAGTGTTAATGTATATAGACTTCGTGTTATTGTCTATAGGCTAGGCTTGGTGTTATTGTCTATAGACTAGGCTTGGTGTTATTGTCTATAGTCTAGACTTGATGTTAATCTATATAGACTTGTTGTTAATGTATATAGACTTTGTGTTAATGTCTATAGAATTGGTGTTTATGTCTATAGGCTTGGTGTTCATGTCTATAGAATATACTTGGTGTTATTGTCTATAGACTAGGCTTGGTGTTCATTTCTATAGAATATACTTGGTGTTATTGTCTATAGACTAGGCTTGGTGTTCATGTCTATAGAATATACTTGGTGTTATTGTCTATAGGCTTGGTGTTAATGCCTATAGACCTATAGACTAGGCTTGGTGTTCATGTCTATAGAATATTCTTGGTGTTATTGTCTATAGATTAGGCTTGGTGCTAATTTCTATAGAATATACTTGGTGTTATTGTCTATAGGCTTGGTGTTAATGCCTATAGACCTATAGACTAGGCTTGGTGTTATTATCTATAGACTAGACTTGGTGTTAATTTCTATAAAATATACTTGGTGTTATTGTCTATAGACTAGACTTGGTGTTAATTTCTATAGAATATACTTGGTGTTGATGCCTATAGACTAGGCTTGGTGTTAATGCTTATAGACTAGGCTTGGTGTTAATGTCTATAGGGTTGGTGTTATTGTCTATAGACTAGGCTTGGTGTTAATGTCAATAGACTAGGCTTGGTGTTATTGTCTATAGACTAGGCTTGGTGTTATTGTCTTTAGGGTTGGTGTTAATGTCTATAGGGTTGGTGTTAATGTCAATAGACTAGGCTTGATGTTAATGTCAATAGACTAGGCTTGGTGTTAATGCTTATAGACTCGGCTTGGTGTTAATGTCAATAGACTAGGCTTGGTGTTAATGTCAATAGACTAAATCAAATCAAATCAAATTTATTTATATAGCCCTTCGTACATCAGCTGATATCTCAAAGTGCTGTACAGAAACCCCAAAACAGCAAGCAATGCAGGTGTAGAAGCACGGTGGTTAGAAAAACTCCCTAGAAAGGCCAAAACCTAGGAAGAAACCTAGAGAGGAACCAGGCTATGTGGGGTGGCCAGTCCTCTTCTGGCTGTGCCGGTTGGAGATTATAACAGAACATGGCCAAGATGTTCAAATGTTCATAAATGACCAGCATGGTCGAATATTAATAAGGCAGAACAGTTGAAACTGGAGCAGCAGCACGGCCAGGTGGACTGGAGACAGCAAGGAGTCATCATGTCAGGTAATCCTGGGGCATGGTCCTAGGGCTCAGGTCCTCCGAGAGAGAGAAAGAAAGAGAATTAGAGAGAGCATATGTGGGGTGGCCAGGCCTCTTCTGACTGTGCCGGGTGGAGATTATAACAGAACATGGCCAAGATGTTCAAATGTTCATAAATGACCAGCATGGTCGAATATTAATAAGGCAGAACAGTTGAAACTGGAGCAGCAGCACGGCCAGGTGGACTGGGGACAGCAAGGAGTCATCATGTCAGGTAGTCCTGGGGCATGGTCCTAGGGCTCAGGTCCTCCGAGAGAGAGAAAGAGAGAGAGAAGGAGAGAATTAGAGAACGTACACTTAGATTCACACAGGACACCGAATTGGACAGGAGAAGTACTCCAGATATAACAAACTGACCCAGCCCCCGACACATAAACTACTGCAGCATAAATACTGGAGGCTGAGACAGGAGGGGTCAGGAGACACTGTGGCCCCATCCGAGGACACCCCCGGACAGGTCCAAACAGGAAGGATATAACCCCACCCACTTTGCCAAAGAACTGCCCCCACACCACTAGAGGGATATCTTCAACCACCAACTTACCATCCTGAGACAAGGCTGAGTATAGCCCACAAAGATCTCCGCCATGGCACAACCCAAGGGGGGGCGCCAACCCAGACAGGATGACCACATCAGTGAATCAACCCACTCAGGTGACGCACCCCTTCCAGGGACGGCATGAGAGAGCCCCAGTAAGCCAGTGACTAAGCCCCTGTAATAGGGTTAGAGGCAGAGAATCCCAGTGGAAAGAGGGGAACCGGCCAGGCAGAGACAGCAAGGGCGGTTCGTTGCTCCAGAGCCTTTCCGTTCACCTTCCCACTCCTGGGCCAGACTACACTCAATCATATGACCCACTGAAGAGATGAGTCTTCAGTAAAGACTTAAAGGTTGAACCCGAGTTTGCGTCTCTGACATGGGTAGGCAGACCGTTCCATAAAAATGGAGCTCTATAGGAGAAAGCCCTGCCTCCAGCTGTTTGCTTAGAAATTCTAGGGACAATTAGGAGGCCTGCGTCTTGTGACCGTAGCGTACGTGTAGGTATGTACGGCAGGACCAAATCAGAGAGATAGATATGAGCAAGCCCATGTAATGCTTTGTAGGTTAGCAGTAAAACCTTGAAATCAGCCCTTGCTTTGACAGGAAGCCAGTGTAGGGAGGCTAGCACTGGAGTAATATGATAAAAAAATTGGTTCTAGTCAGGATTCTAGCAGCCGTATTTAGCACTAACTGAAGTTTATTTAGTGCTTTATCCGGGTAGCCGAAAAGTAGACTAGGCTTGGTGTTAATGCTTATAGACTAGGCTTGGTGTTAATGTCAATAGACTAGGCTTAGTGTTAATGTCAATAGACTAGGCTTGGTGTTAATGTCAATAGACTAGGCTTGGTGTTTATGCTTATAGACTAGGCTTGGTGTTAATGCCTATAGACTAGGCTTGGTGTTAATGCCTATAGAGTAGGCTTGGTGTTTATGTCAATAGACTAGGCTTGGTGTTTATGTCAATAGACTAGGCTTGGTGTTATTGTCTATAGGGTTGGTGTTAATGTCAATAGTCTAGGCTTGGTGTTAATGTCAATAGACTAGGCTTGGTGTTAATGTCAATAGACTAGGCTTGGTGTTAATGTCAAAAGACTAGGCTTGGTGTTTATGTCAATAGACTAGGCTTGGTGTTTATGTCAATAGACTAGGCTTGGTGTTTATGTCAATAGACTAGGCTTGGTGTTTATGTCAATAGACTAGGCTTGGTGTTTATGTCAATAGACTAGGCTTGGTGTTTATGTCAATAGACTAGGCTTGGTGTTAATGTCAATAGACTAGGCTTGGTGTTATTGTCTATAGGCTTGGTGTTAATGTCAATAGACTAGGCTTGGTGTTTATGTCAAAAGACTAGGCTTGTGTTTATGTCAATAGACTAGGCTTGGTGTTATTGTCTATAGGCTTGGTGTTAATGTCAATAGACTAGGCTTGGTGTTAATGTCAATAGACTAGGCTTGGTGTTATTGTCTATAGGCTTGGTGTTAATGTCAATAGACTAGGCTTGGTGTTAATGTCAATAGACTAGGCTTGGTGTTATTGTCTATAGGCTTGGTGTTAATGTCAATAGACTAGGCTTGGTGTTTATGTCAAAAGACTAGGCTTGGTGTATATGTCAATAGACTAGGCTTGGTGTTATTGTCTATAGGCTTGGTGTTAATGTCAATAGACTAGGCTTGGTGTTAATGTCAATAGACTAGGCTTGGTGTTATCGTCTATAGGCTTGGTGTTAATGTCAATAGACTAGGCTTGGTGTTAATGTCAATAGACTAGGCTTGGTGTTAATGCTTATAGACTAGGCTTGGTGTTAATGTCAATAGACTAGGCTTGGTGTTAATGTCAATAGACTAGGCTTGGTGTTATCGTCTATAGGCTTGGTGTTAATGTCAATAGACTAGGCTTGGTGTTAATGTCTATAGACTAGGCTTGGTGTTAATGTCTATAGACTAGGCTTGGTGTTAATGTCTATAGACTAGGCTTGGTGTTTATGTCTATAGGCTTGGTGTTAATGGTTATAGACTAGGCTTGGTGTTATTGTCAATAGGGTTGGTGTTATTGTCTATAGACTAGGTTTGGTGTTATTGTCTATAGGGTTGGTGTTAATGTCAATAGACTAGGCTTGGTGTTAATGTCAATAGACTAGGCTTGGTGTTATTGTCTATAGGCTTGGTGTTAATGTCAATAGACTAGGCTTGGTGTTAATGTCAATAGACTAGGCTTGGTGTTATTGTCTATAGGCTTGGTGTTAATGTCAATAGACTAGGCTTGGTGTTAATGTCAATAGACTAGGCTTGGTGTTATTGTCTATAGGCTTGGTGTTAATGTCAATAGACTAGGCTTGGTGTTAATGTCAATAGACTAGGCTTGGTGTTATTGTCTATAGGCTTGGTGTTAATGCTTATAGACTAGGCTTGGTGTTAATGTCAATTGACTAGGCTTGGTGTTAATGTCTATAGACTAGGCTTGGTGTTAATGTCAATAGACTAGACTTGGTGTTAATGTCTATAGACTAGGCTTGGTGTTAATGCCTATAGACTAGGCTTGGTGTTATTGTCTATAGACTAGGCTTGGTGTTAATGTCTATAGACTAGGCTTGGTGTTAATGTCTATAGACTAGGCTTGGTGTTAATGTCTATAGACTAGGCTTGGTGTTAATGTCTATAGACTAGGCTTGGTGTTTATGTCTATAGGCTTGGTGTTAATGGTTATAGACTAGGCTTGGTGTTATTGTCAATATGGTTGGTGTTTTTGTCTATAGACTAGGCTTGGTGTTATTGTCTATAGGGTTGGTGTTATTGTCTATAGACTAGGCTTGGTGTTATTGTCTATAGGGTTGGTGTTATTGTCTATAGGGTTGGTGTTATTGTCTGTAGGGTTGGTGTTATTGTCTATAGGGTTGGTGTTAATGCCTATAGACTAGGCTTGGTGTTGATACCTATAGACTAGGCTTGGTGTTAATACCTATAGTCTAGGCTTGGTGTTGATACCTATAGACTAGGCTTGGTGTTGATACCTATAGACTAGGCTTGGTGTTGATACCTATAGACTAGGCTTGGTGTTAATACCTATAGACTAGGCTTGGTGTTGATACCTATAGACTAGGCTTGGTGTTGATACCTATAGACTAGGCTTGGTGTTAATACCTATAGACTAGGCTTGGTGTTAATACCTATAGACTAGGCTTGGTGTTGATACCTATAGACTGGGCTTGGTGTTAATACCTATAGACTAGGCTTGGTGTTAATACCTATAGACTAGGCTTGGTGTTGATACCTATAGACTAGGCTTGGTGTTGATACCTATAGACTAGGCTTGGTGTTAATACCTATAGACTAGGCTTGGTGTTAATACCTATAGACTAGGCTTGGTGTTGATACCTATAGACTGGGCTTGGTGTTAATACCTATAGACTAGGCTTGGTGTTAATACCTATAGACTAGGCTTGGTGTTAATACCTATAGACTGGGCTTGTTGTTAATACCTATAGACTGGGCTTGGTGTTAATACCTATAGACTAGGCTTGGTGTTAATACCTATAGACTAGGCTTGGTGTTAATACCTATAGACTAGGCTTGGTGTTAATACCTATAGACTAGGCTTGGTGTTAATACCTATAGACTAGGTTTGGTGTTGATACCTATAGACTGGGCTTGGTGTTAATACCTATAGACTAGGTTTGGTGTTGATACCTATAGACTGGGCTTGGTGTTAATACCTATAGACTAGGCTTGGTGTTAATACCTATAGACTAGGCTTGGTGTTAATACCTATAGACTAGGCTTGGTGTTAATACCTATAGACTAGGCTTGGTGTTAATACCTATAGACTAGGCTTGGTGTTAATACCTATAGACTAGGCTTGGTGTTAATACCTATAGACTAGGCTTGGTGTTAATACCTATAGACTAGGTTTGGTGTTGATACCTATAGACTGGGCTTGGTGTTAATACCTATAGACTAGGCTTGGTGTTAATACCTATAGACTAGGCTTGGTGTTAATACCTATAGACTGGGCTTGGTGTTAATACCTATAGACTAGGCTTGGTGTTAATACCTATAGACTAGGCTTGGTCGTTGATGCCTATAGACTAGACTTGGTGTTAATGTATATAGGCTTGGTGTTAATGTCTATAAACTAGGCTTGGTGTTAATACCTATAGACTAGGCTTGGTGTTAATACCTATAGACTAGGCTTGGTGTTGATACCTATAGACTAGGCTTGGTGTTGATACCTATAGACTAGGCTTGGTGTTAATGTCTATAGACTTGACTATGTTCTAGGATGGTGTGGTAGGGTTAACCTATGGTCTGGGATGGTTTGGTAGGGTTAACCTGTGGTCTGGTATGGTGTGGTAGGGTAGGGTTATTCTGTGTCTGGGATGATGTGGTAGGGTTAACCTATGGGGATGGTAGGGTTATTCTGTGTCTGGGATGATGTGGTAGGGTTAACCTATAGGGATGGTAGGGTTATTCTGTGTCTGGGATGATGTGGTAGGGTTAACCTATGGGGATGGTAGGGTTATTCTGTGTCTGGGATGATGTGGTAGGGTTAACCTATGGGGATGGTAGGGTTATTCTGTGTCTGGGATGATGTGGTAGGGTTAACCTATGATGTGGTAGGGTTATTCTGTGTCTGGGATGATGTGGTAGGGTTAACCTATGGGGATGGTAGGGTTATTCTGTGTCTGGGATGATGTGGTAGGGTTATTCTGTGTCTGGGATGATGTGGTAGGGTTATTCTGTGTCTGGGATGATGTGGTAGGGTTATTCTGTGTCTGGGATGATGTGGAAGGGTTAACCTATGGGGATGGTAGGGTTATTCTGTGTCTGGGATGATGTGGTAGGGTTAACCTATGGGGATGGTAGGGTTATTCTGTGTCTGGGATGATGTGGTAGGGTTATTCTGTGTCTGGGATGATGTGGTAGGGTTAACCAATGGGGATGGTAGGGTTATTCTGTGTCTGGGATGATGTGGTAGGGTTAACCTATGGGGATGGTAGGGTTATTCTGTGTCTGGGATGATGTGGTAGGGTTAACCTATGATGTGGTAGGGTTATTCTGTGTCTGGGATGATGTGGTAGGGTTAACCTATGGGGATGGTAGGGTTATTCTGTGTCTGGGATGATGTGGTAGGGTTATTCTGTGTCTGGGATGATGTGGTAGGGTTATTCTGTGTCTGGGATGATGTGGTAGGGTTATTCTGTGTCTGGGATGATGTGGAAGGGTTAACCTATGGGGATGGTAGGGTTATTCTGTGTCTGGGATGATGTGGTAGGGTTAACCTATGGGGATGGTAGGGTTATTCTGTGTCTGGGATGATGTGGTAGGGTTATTCTGTGTCTGGGATGATGTGGTAGGGTTAACCAATGGGGATGGTAGGGTTATTCTGTGTCTGGGATGATGTGGTAGGGTTATTCTGTGTCTGGGATGATGTGGTAGGGTTAACCTATGGGGATGGTAGGGTTATTCTGTGTCTGGGATGATGTGGTAGGGTTAACCTATGGGATGGTAGGGTTATTCTGTGTCTGGGATGATGTGGTAGGGTTACCCTATAGGGATGGTAGGGTTATTCTGTGTCTGGGATGATGTGGTAGGGTTAACCTATAGGGATGGTAGGGTTATTCTGTGTCTGGGATGATGTGGTAGGGTTAACCTATGGGGATGGTAGGGTTATTCTGTGTCTGGGATGATGTGGTAGGGTTAATCTATGGGGATGGTAGTGTTATTCTGTGTCTGGGATGATGTGGTAGGGTTAACCTATGATGTGGTAGGGTTAACCTATAGGGATGGTAGGGTTATTCTGTGTCTGGGATGATGTGGTAGGGTTACCCTATAGGGATGGTAGGGTTATTCTGTGTCTGGGATGATGTGGTAGGGTTAACCTATAGGGATGGTAGGGTTAACCTATAGGGATGGTAGGGTTAACCTATGGGGATGGTAGGGTTATTCTGTGTCTGGGATGATGTGGAAGGGTTACCCTATAGGGATGGTAGGGTTATTCTGTGTCTGGGATGATGTGGTAGGGTTAACCTATGGGGATGGTAGGGTTATTCTGTGTCTGGGATGATGTGGTAGGGTTAACCTATGGGGATGGTAGGGTTATTCTGTGTCTGGGATGATGTGGAAGGGTTAACCTATGGGGATGGTAGGGTTATTCTGTGTCTGGGATGATGTGGTAGGGTTAACCTATGATGTGGTAGGGTTAACCTATAGGGATGGTAGGGTTATTCTGTGTCTGGGATGATGTGGTAGGGTTAACCTATGGGGATGGTAGGGTTATTCTGTGTCTGGGATGATGTGGTAGGGTTAACCTATGGGATGGTAGGGTTATTCTGTGTCTGGGATGATGTGGTAGGGTTAACCTATGGGGATGGTAGGGTTATTCTGTGTCTGGGATGATGTGGTAGGGTTAACCTATAGGGATGGTAGGGTTATTCTGTGTCTGGGATGATGTGGTAGGGTTAACCTATGGGGATGGTAGGGTTATTCTGTGTCTGGGATGATGTGGTAGGGTTAACCTATGGGGATGGTAGGGTTATTCTGTGTCTGGGATGATGTGGTAGGGTTAACCTATGGGGATGGTAGGGTTATTCTGTGTCTGGGATGATGTGGTAGGGTTAACCTATAGGGATGGTAGGGTTATTCTGTGTCTGGGATGATGTGGTAGGGTTAACCTATGGGGATGGTAGGGTTATTCTGTGTCTGGGATGATGTGGAAGGGTTAACCTATAGGGATGGTAGGGTTATTCTGTGTCTGGGATGATGTGGTAGGGTTAACCTATAGGGATGGTAGGGTTATTCTGTGTCTGGGATGATGTGGTAGGGTTAACCTATGGGGATGGTAGGGTTATTCTGTGTCTGGGATGATGTGGTAGGGTTAACCTATGGGGATGGTAGGGTTATTCTGTGTCTGGGATGATGTGGTAGGGTTAACCTATGGGGATGGTAGGGTTATTCTGTGTCTGGGATGATGTGTTAGGGTTACCCTATAGGGATGGTAGGGTTATTCTGTGTCTGGGATGATGTGGTAGGGTTAACCTATGGGGATGGTAGGGTTATTCTGTGTCTGGGATGATGTGGTAGGGTTAACCTATGATGTGGTAGGGTTAACCTATGGGGATTGTAGGGTTATTCTGTGTCTGGGATGATGTGGTAGGGTTAACCTATGATGTGGTAGGGTTAACCTATGGGGATGGTAGGGTTATTCTGTGTCTGGGATGATGTGGTAGGGTTAACCTATGGGGATGGTAGGGTTATTCTGTGTCTGGGATGATGTGGTAGGGTTATTCTGTGTCTGGGATGATGTGGTAGGGTTAACCTATGGGGATGGTAGGGTTATTCTGTGTCTGGGATGATGTGGTAGGGTTAACCTATGATGTGGTAGGGTTAACCTATGGGGATTGTAGGGTTATTCTGTGTCTGGGATGATGTGGTAGGGTTAACCTATGGGGATGGTAGGGTTATTCTGTGTCTGGGATGATGTGGTAGGGTTAACCTATGGGGATGGTAGGGTTATTCTGTGTCTGGGATGATGTGGTAGGGTTATTCTGTGTCTGGGATGATGTGGTAGGGTTAACCTATGGGGATGGTAGGGTTATTCTGTGTCTGGGATGATGTGGAAGGGTTAACCTATAGGGATGGTAGGGTTATTCTGTGTCTGGGATGATGTGGTAGGGTTAACCTATGGGGATGGTAGGGTTATTCTGTGTCTGGGATGATGTGGTAGGGTTAACCTATAGGGATGGTAGGGTTATTCTGTGTCTGGGATGATGTGGTAGGGTTAACCTATGGGGATGGTAGGGTTATTCTGTGTCTGGGATGATGTGGTAGGGTTATTCTGTGTCTGGGATGATGTGGTAGGGTTAACCTATGGGGATGGTAGGGTTATTCTGTGTCTGGGATGATGTGGTAGGGTTAACCTATGATGTGGTAGGGTTAACCTATGGGGATGGTAGGGTTATTCTGTGTCTGGGATGATGTGTTAGGGTTACCCTATAGGGATGGTAGGGTTATTCTGTGTCTGGGATGATGTGGTAGGGTTAACCTATGGGGATGGTAGGGTTATTCTGTGTCTGGGATGATGTGGTAGGGTTAACCTATGATGTGCTAGGGTTAACCTATGGGGATTGTAGGGTTATTCTGTGTCTGGGATGATGTGGTAGGGTTAACCTATGATGTGGTAGGGTTAACCTATGGGGATGGTAGGGTTATTCTGTGTCTGGGATGATGTGGTAGGGTTAACCTATGATGTGGTAGGGTTAACCTATGGGGATGGTAGGGTTATTCTGTGTCTGGGATGATGTGGTAGGGTTAACCTATGGGGATGGTAGGGTTATTCTGTGTCTGGGATGATGTGGTAGGGTTAACCTATGGGGATGGTAGGGTTATTCTGTGTCTGGGATGATGTGGTAGGGTTATTCTGTGTCTGGGATGATGTGGTAGGGTTAACCTATGGGGATGGTAGGGTTATTCTGTGTCTGGGATGATGTGGTAGGGTTAACCTATGATGTGGTAGGGTTAACCTATGGGGATTGTAGGGTTATTCTGTGTCTGGGATGATGTGGTAGGGTTAACCTATGGGGATGGTAGGGTTATTCTGTGTCTGGGATGATGTGGTAGGGTTAACCTATGGGGATGGTAGGGTTATTCTGTGTCTGGGATGATGTGGTAGGGTTATTCTGTGTCTGGGATGATGTGGTAGGGTTAACCTATGGGGATGGTAGGGTTATTCTGTGTCTGGGATGATGTGGTAGGGTTAACCTATGGGGATGGTAAGGTTATTCTGTGTCTGGGATGATGTGGTAGGGTTAACCTATGGGGATGGTAGGGTTATTCTGTGTCTGGGATGATGTGGTAGGGTTAACCTATGGGGATGGTAGGGTTATTCTGTGTCTGGGATGATGTGGTAGGGTTATTCTGTGTCTGGGATGATGGTAGGGTTATTCTGTGTCTGGGATGATGTGGTAGGGTTATTCTGTGTCTGGGATGATGTGGAAGGGTTAACCTATGGGGATGGTAGGGTTATTCTGTGTCTGGGATGATGTGGTAGGGTTAACCTATGATGTGGGGATGGTAGGGTTATTCTGTGTCTGGGATGATGTGGTAGGGTTATTCTGTGTCTGGGATGATGTGGTAGGGTTATTCTGTGTCTGGGATGATGTGGTAGGGTTAACCAATGGGGATGGTAGGGTTATTCTGTGTCTGGGATGATGTGATAGGGTTAACCTATGGGGATGGTAGGGTTATTCTGTGTCTGGGATGATGTGGTAGGGTTAACCTATGGGATGGTAGGGTTATTCTGTGTCTGGGATGATGTGGTAGGGTTACCCTATAGGGATGGTAGGGTTATTCTGTGTCTGGGATGATGTGGTAGGGTTAACCTATAGGGATGGTAGGGTTATTCTGTGTCTGGGATGATGTGGAAGGGTTAACCTATGGGGATGGTAGTGTTATTCTGTGTCTGGGATGATGTGGTAGGGTTAACCTATGATGTGGTAGGGTTAACCTATAGGGATGGTAGGGTTATTCTGTGTCTGGGATGATGTGGTAGGGTTAATCTATGGGGATGGTAGTGTTATTCTGTGTCTGGGATGATGTGGTAGGGTTAATTATGATGTGGTGGGTTAATGATAGGGATGGTAGGGTTATTCTGTGTCTGGGATGATGTGGTAGGGTTAACCTATAGGGATGGTAGGGTTATTCTGTGTCTGGGATGATGTGGTAGGGTTACCTATAGGGATGGTAGGGTTATTCTGTGTCTGGGATGATGTGGTAGGGTTAACCTATGGGATGGTAGGGTTATTCTGTGTCTGGGATGATGTGGTAGGGTTAACCTATGGGGATGGTAGGGTTATTCTGTGTCTGGGATGATGTGGAAGGGTTAACCTATGGGGATGGTAGGGTTATTCTGTGTCTGGGATGATGTGGTAGGGTTAACCTATAGGGATGGTAGGGTTATTCTGTGTCTGGGATGATGTGGTAGGGTTAACCTATGGGGATGGTAGGGTTATTCTGTGTCTGGGATGATGTGGTAGGGTTAACCTATGGGGATGGTAGGGTTATTCTGTGTCTGGGATGATGTGGTAGGGTTAACCTATGGGGATGGTAGGGTTATTCTGTGTCTGGGATGATGTGGTAGGGTTATTCTGTGTCTGGGATGATGTGGTAGGGTTAACCTATAGGGATGGTAGGGTTATTCTGTGTCTGGGATGATGTGGTAGGGTTAACCTATGGGGATGGTAGGGTTATTCTGTGTCTGGGATGATGTGGTAGGGTTAACCTATGGGGATGGTAGGGTTATTCTGTGTCTGGGATGATGTGGTAGGGTTAACCTATGGGGATGGTAGGGTTATTCTGTGTCTGGGATGATGTGGTAGGGTTAACCTATAGGGATGGTAGGGTTATTCTGTGTCTGGGATGATGTGGTAGGGTTAACCTATGGGGATGGTAGGGTTATTCTGTGTCTGGGATGATGTGGTAGGGTTAACCTATAGGGATGGTAGGGTTATTCTGTGTCTGGGATGATGTGGTAGGGTTAACCTATAGGGATGGTAGGGTTATTCTGTGTCTGGGATGATGTGGTAGGGTTAACCTATGGGGATGGTAGGGTTATTCTGTGTCTGGGATGATGTGGTAGGGTTAACCTATGGGGATGGTAGGGTTATTCTGTGTCTGGGATGATGTGGTAGGGTTAACCTATGGGGATGGTAGGGTTATTCTGTGTCTGGGATGATGTGTTAGGGTTAACCTATAGGGATGGTAGGGTTATTCTGTGTCTGGGATGATGTGGTAGGGTTAACCTATGGGGATGGTAGGGTTATTCTGTGTCTGGGATGATGTGGTAGGGTTAACCTATGATGTGGTAGGGTTAACCTATGGGGATTGTAGGGTTATTCTGTGTCTGGGATGATGTGGTAGGGTTAACCTATGGGGATGGTAGGGTTATTCTGTGTCTGGGATGATGTGGTAGGGTTAACCTATGGGGATGGTAGGGTTATTCTGTGTCTGGGATGATGTGGTAGGGTTAACCTATGGGGATGGTAGGGTTATTCTGTGTCTGGGATGATGTGGTAGGGTTAACCTATGGGGATGGTAGGGTTATTCTGTGTCTGGGATGATGTGGTAGGGTTAACCTATAGGGATGGTAGGGTTATTCTGTGTCTGGGATGATGTGGTAGGGTTAACCTATAGGGATGGTAGGGTTATTCTGTGTCTGGGATGATGTGTTAGGGTTAACCTATAGGGATGGTAGGGTTATTCTGTGTCTGGGATGATGTGGTAGGGTTAACCTATGGGGATGGTAGGGTTATTCTGTGTCTGGGATGATGTGGTAGGGTTAACCTGATAGGGATGGTAGGGTTATTCTGTGTCTGGGATGATGTGGTAGGGTTAACCTATGGGGATGGTAGGGTTATTCTGTGTCTGGGATGATGTGGTAGGGTTAACCTATGGGGATGGTAGGGTTATTCTGTGTCTGGGATGATGTGGTAGGGTTAACCTATGATAGGGATGGTAGGGTTATTCTGTGTCTGGGATGATGTGGTAGGGTTAACCTATGGGGATGGTAGGGTTATTCTGTGTCTGGGATGATGTGGTAGGGTTAACCTATGGGGATGGTAGGGTTATTCTGTGTCTGGGATGATGTGGTAGGGTTAACCTATGGGGATGGTAGGGTTATTCTGTGTCTGGGATGATAGGGTTATTCTGTGTCTGGGATGATGTGGTAGGGTTAACCTATGGGGATGGTAGGGTTATTCTGTGTCTGGGATGATGTGGAAGGGTTAACCTATAGGGATGGTAGGGTTATTCTGTGTCTGGGATGATGTGGTAGGGTTAACCTATGGGGATGGTAGGGTTATTCTGTGTCTGGGATGATGTGGTAGGGTTAACCTATAGGGATGGTAGGGTTATTCTTTGTCTGGGATGATGTGGTAGGGTTAACCTATGGGGATGGTAGGGTTATTCTGTGTCTGGGATGATGTGGTAGGGTTAACCTATAGGGATGGTAGGGTTATTCTGTGTCTGGGATGATTTGGTAGGGTTAACCTATGGGGATGGTAGGGTTATTCTGTGTCTGGGATGATGTGTTAGGGTTACCCTATAGGGATGGTAGGGTTATTCTGTGTCTGGGATGATGTGGTAGGGTTACCCTATGGGGATGGTTGGGTTATTCTGTGTCTGGGATGATGTGGTAGGGTTAACCTATGATGTGGTAGGGTTACCCTATAGGGATGGTAGGGTTATTCTGTGTCTGGGATGATGTGGTAGGGTTAATCTATGGGATGGTAGGGTTATTCTGTGTCTGGGATAATGTGGTAGGGTTAATCTATGGGATGGTAGGGTTATTCTGTGTCTGGGATAATGTGGTAGGGTTAATCTATGGGATGGTAGGGTTATTCTGTGTCTGGGATGATGTGGTAGGGTTAACCTATGATGTGGTAGGGTTAACCTATGGGGATGGTAGGGTTATTCTGTGTCTGGGATAATGTGGTAGGGTTAATCTATGGGATGGTAGGGGTATCCTTTGGTCCTGGTGTGGTAGGACTATCAGTTTTCACCAGGCTCACCCTGACCTCCTGAAGGCGAAGACTCTGGCACAGAGAACACATTAGACCTAAGTCCTGCTTAAGAGTTCATAATCAAAAACATTCTACAGATCCCAACTCCCTTTCTCCAAGCTCAGAGTACAGGCGCATGCCAACAGCTTGTTGTGCATTGGACTCTTCGACAGACCAAATGTCCCTATCGGACTCGCTGGCCAATAGACAGTGTATCTGCTGTGGAATTCTTCCTCTTCCTTACAGTCTATGATAGGAGCCCGGACTCTCCAGGATACAAGGACAGTCGCACCTCACTGACAATGTTAATCACCGCTGGTCAGCGGAGGGAGCCGAGGCCGAGGGAGAGAGAGGGTTACTGGAAGGAATTATACTTCTGTTGGCCTGACTTGGAATTCTGGACTTCACTTTCTTTCCTTTCATTAGTATTCCAGACATGCATGTGGACTCCCTCCGTACCTTAAGCCAGTATGTTGACTCCCTCTGTACCTTAAGCCAGTATGTGGACTCCCTCTGTACCTTAAGCCAGTATGTTGACTCCCTCTGTACCTTAAGACAGTATGTGGACTCCCTCTGTACCTTAAGCCAGTATGTGGACTCCCTCCGTACCTTAAGCCAGTATGTGGACTCCCTCCGTACCTTAGCCAGTATGTGGACTCCCGTACCTTAAGCCAGTATGTGGACTCCCTCCGTACCTTAGCCAGTATGTGGACTCCCTCCGTACCTTAAGCCAGTATGTTGACTCCCTCCGTACCTTAAGCCAGTATGTGGACTCCCTCCGTACCTTAAGCCAGTATGTGGACTCCCTCCGTACCTTAGCCAGTATGTGGACTCCCTCCGTACCTTAAGCCAGTATGTGGACTCCCTCCGTACCTTAAGCCAGTATGTTGACTCCCGCCGTACCTTAAGCCAGTATGTGGACTCCCTCCGTACCTTAAGCCAGTATGTGGACTCCCGCCGTACCTTAGCCGGTATGTTGACTCCCTCCGTACCTTAAGCCAGTATGTGGACTCCCTCCGTACCTTATGGCGGTATGTTGACTCCCTCCGTACCTTAAGCCAGTATGTTGACTCCCGCCGTACCTTAAGCCAGTATGTTGACTCCCTCTATACCTTAAGCCAGTATGTTGACTCCCGCCGTACCTTAAGCCAGTATGTTGACTCCCTCCGTACCTTAAGCCAGTATGTGGACTCCCTCCGTACCTTTTGGCGGTATGTTGACTCCCTCCATACCTTAAGCCAGTATGTTGACTCCCACCGTACCTTAAGCCAGTATGTTGGCTCCCTCTGTACTTTAAGCCAGTATGTTGACTCCCTCTGTACCTTAAGCCAGTATGTTGACTCCCTCTGTACCTTAAGCCAGTATGTTGACTCCCTCCGTACCTTAAGCCAGTATGTTGACTCCCTCCATACCTTAAGCCAGTATGTTGACTCCCGCTGTACCTTAAGCCAGTATGTTGACTCCCTCCTTACCTTAAGCCAGTATGTTGACTCCCGCCGTACCTTAAGCCAGTATGTTGACTCCCTCTGTACCTTAATCCAGTATGTTGACTCCCTCCGTACCTTAAGCCAGTATGTTGACTCCCTCCGTACCTTAAGCCAGTATGTTGACTCCCTCCGTACCTTAAGCCAGTATGTTGACTCCCTCTGTACCTTAATCCAGTATGTTGACTCCCTCCGTACCTTAAGCCAGTATGTTGACTCCCTCCGTACCTTAAGCCAGTATGTTGACTCCCGCCGTACCTTAAGCCAGTATGTTGACTCCCTCTATACCTTAGCCAGTATGTTGGCTCCCTTTATACCTTAGCCAGTATGTTGGCTCTCTCTATACCTTAGCCAGTATGTTGGCTCCCTCTATACCTTAACCAGTATGTTGACTCCCTCCGTACCTTAAGCCAGTATGTTGACTCCCTCCGTACCTTAAGCCAGTATGTTGACTCCCTCTGTACCTTAAGCCAGTATGTTGACTCCCTCCGTACCTTAAGCCAGTATGTTGACTCCCTCCGTACCTTAAGCCAGTATGTTGACTCCCTCCGTACCTTAAGCCAGTATGTTGACTCCCTCTGTACCTTAAGCCAGTATGTTGACTCCCTCTGTACCTTAAGCCAGTATGTTGACTCCCGCCGTACCTAAGCCAGTATGTTGACTCCCTCTATACCTTAAGCCAGTATGTTGACTCCCTCTATACCTTAAGCCAGCATGTTGACTCCCTCTGTACCCTAAGCCAGTATGTTGACTCCCTCTATACCTTAGCCAGTATGTTGGCTCTCTCTATACCTTAGCCAGTATGTTGGCTCCCTCTATACCTTAAGCCAGTATGTTGACTCCCTCTATAACTTAGCCAGTATGTTGGCTCCCTCTATACCTTAGCCAGTATGTTGGCTCCCTCTATACCTTAACCAGCATGTTGACTCCCTCCGTACCTTAGCCAGTTTGTTGGCTCCCTCTATACCTTAAGCCAGTATGTTGGCTCCCTCTATACCTTAGCCAGTATGTTGGCTCCCTCTATACCTTAAGCCAGTATGTTGGCTCCCTCTCTACCTTAGCCAGTATGTTGGCTCCCTCTATACCTTAGCCAGTATGTTGGCTCCCTCTATACCTTAGCCAGTATGTTGGCTCCCTCTATACCTTAAGCCAGTATGTTGGCTCCCTCTATACCTTAGCCAGTATGTTGACTCCCTCTATACCTTAACCAGTATGTTGGCTCCCTCTATACCTTAGCCAGTATGTTGGCTCCCTCTATACCTTAAGCCAGTATGTTGGCTCCCTCTATACCTTAGCCAGGATGTTGGCTCCCTCTATACCTTAAGCCAGTATGTTGGCTCCCTCTATACCTTAAGCCAGCATGTTGACTCCCTCCGTACCTTAAGCCAGTATGTTGGCTCCCTCTATACCTTAGCCAGTATGTTGGCTCCTTCTATACCTTAAGCCAGTCTGTTGGCTCCCTCTCTACCTTAGCCAGTATGTTGGCTCCCTCTATACTTTAGCCAGTATGTTGGCTCCCTCTATACCTTAAGCCAGTATGTTGACTCCCTCCGTACCTTAAGCCAGTATGTTGGCTCCCTCTATACCTTAGCCAGTATGTTGGCTCCCTCTATACCTTAGCCAGTATGTTGGCTCCTCTATACCTTAGCCAGTATGTTGGCTCCCTCTATACTTTAGCCAGTATGTTGGCTCCCTCTATACCTTAGCCAGTATGTTGACTCCCTCTATACCTTAGCCAGTATGTTGACTCCCTCTATACCTTAGCCAGTATGTTGGCTCCCTCTATACCTTAGGCAGTATGTTGGCTCCCTCTATACCTTAGCCAGTATGTTTGCTCCCTCTATACCTTAGCCAGTATGTTGGCTCCCTCTATACCTTAGCCAGTATGTTGGCTCCCTCTGTACCTTAAGCCAGTATGTTGGCTCCCTCTGTACCTTAGCCAGTATGTTGGCTCCCTCTGTACCTTAAGCCAGTATGTTGGCTCCCTCTATACCTTAGCCAGTATGTTGGCTCCCTCTGTACCTTAAGCCAGTATGTTGGCTCCCTCTGTACCTTAAGCCAGTTTGCTGTAAAAAGGGAGTAAAGATAAATGGATTATGCGGCTGTAAGAGAGATCCATAGAGATGAGGGATATAGAAACAGGCTGCCTCTTTAAGCTGCACTATATACTGTATATAACAAAAAAGTATGTGGACAATCCTTCAAATTGGTGGATTTGGCTATTTCAACCACACATTTTGCTGACATGTGTATAAAATTGAGAACACTGCCATGCAATCTCCATAGCCAAACGTGGACAGTAGAATTGCCTTACTGAAGAGCTCAGTGACTTTCAACGTGGCACGGTCATAGGATGCTACCTTTCCAACAAGTCCGTTTGTCAAATTTCTGCCCTGCTAGAGCTGCCCCGGTCAACTGTAAGGGTTGTTATTATGAAGTAGAAACGTCTAGGAGAAAAAACAGCTCAGCCACAAAGTGGTAGGCCACACAAGCTCACAGAATGGGACTGCCGAGGGCTGTCCTCAGTTGCAAAACTCACTACCGAGTTCAAACTCCCTCTGGAATCAACGTCAGCACAAGAACTGTTCGTCGAGAACTTCATAAAATGGGTTTCCATGGCCGAGCAGCCGCACACAAGCATAAGATCACCATGCGCAATGCCAAGCATCGGCTGGATTGGTGTAAAGCTCGCTGCCATCGGACTCTGGAGCAGTGGAAACTGGTTCTCTGGAGTGATGAATCACGCTTCACCATCTGACAGTCTGACTGACTAATCTGGGTTTGGCGGATGCCAGGAGAACTCTACCTGCACGAATGCATAGTGCCAACTGTAAAGTTTGGTGGAGGAGGAATAGTGGCCTAGGGCTGTTTTTTATGGTTCGGGCTAGGCCCCTTAGTTCCAGTGAAGGGAAACCTTAACGCTACAGCATACAATGACATTCTAGACCATTCTGTTCTTCCAACTTTGTGGCAACAGTTTGGGGAAGGCCCTTTCCTGTTTCAGCATGACAATGCCCCTGTGCACAAAGCCAGGTCCATAAAGAAATAGTTTGTCAAGATCAGTATGGAATAACTTGACTGGCCTGGAAGGAGTCCTGAACTCAACCCCATCAAACTCCTTTGGGATGAATTGGAATGCAGACTGCGAGCCAGGCCTAATCACCCGACATCGACCTCACTAATGCTCTTGTGGCTGTGTGGAAGCAAATGCCCACAGCATCGTTCCAACAGCTAGTAGAAAGCCTTCCCAGAAGAGTGGAGGCTGTTATAGCAGCAAAAGGGGGACCAACTCCATATTAATGACCATGATTTTGAAATGATATGTTCGATGAGCCGGTGTCCACATACTTTAGATCCCCCCAAGTGGAGGCAGCAGCAGCAGCATAGGGTAAGGCATTTAGGTTTAAATGGACAAAACAGATTGTGTTTTAAAAGGTCCAGCCTGCAATTTCCTCTCCCCACAATTTCCTCTCATCCCCTCACACAACTCTTTCTCTCTCTCTCTCTCTCGCTCTCTCACCTTCGTGCTCTCTGTCTCTCTCTGATGTATACAAACACACAAAGCAAACATGACCTGCAATCACACTGACGGTATAGGTTAAAGGTTAAACGGTATGTGGACTCAACTCCCTCCATACCTTAAACAGTATGTTGACTCCCTCTATACTTTAAGCCAGTATGTTGACTTCCTCTATACTTTAAACCAGTATCTTGACTCCCTCTATACTTTAAGCTAGTATGTTGACTCCCTCTATAACTTAAGCCACTATGTTGACTCCCTCTATATCTTAAGCCAGTATGTTGACTCCCTCTGTACTTTAAGCCAGTATGTTGACTCCCTCCTTACCTTAAGCCAGAATGTTGACTCCCTCTATAACTTAAGACAGTATGTTGACTCCCTCTATACCTCAAGCCAGTATGTTGACTCCCTCTATAATTTAAGCCAGTATGTTGACTCCCTCTATAACTTAAGCCAGTATGTTGACTCCCTCTATACCTTAAGCCAGTATGTTGACTCCCTTCTTACCTTAAGCCAGTATGTTGACTTCTTCTATACTTTAAGCCAGTATGTTGACTCCCTCTATACTTTAAGCCAGTATGTTGACTCCCTCTATAACTTAAGCCAGTATGTTGACTCCCTCTATACCTTAAGCTAGTATGTTGACTTCCTCTGTACTTTAAGCCAGTATGTTGACTTCCTCTATACCTTAAGCCAGTATGTTGACTTCCTCTATACCTTAAGCCAGTATGTTGACTTCCTCTATACCTTAAGCCAGTATGTTGACTCCCTCTATACCTTGAGCCAGTATGTTGACTTTCTCTATACCTTAAGCCAGTATGTTGACTTCCTCTGTACTTTAAGCCAGTATGTTGACTCCCTCCTAACCTAAAGCCAGTATGTTGACTCCCTCCTTACCTTAAGCCAGTATGTTGACTCCCTCCTTACCTTAAGCCAGTATGTTGACTCCCTCCTTACCTTAAGCCAGTATGTTGACTCCCTCCTTACCTTACCTTAAGCCAGTATGTTGACTCCCTCTATAACTTAAGCCAGTATGTTGACTCCCTCCTTACCTTAAGCCAGTATGTTGACTCCCTCCTTACCTTAAGCCAGTATGTTGACTCCCTCTATAACTTAAGCCAGTATGTTGACTCCCTCTATAACTTAAGCCAGTATGTTGACTCCCTCCTTACCTTAAGCCAGTATGTTGACTCCCTCCTTACCTTAAGCCAGTATGTTGACTTCCTCCTTACCTTAAGCCAGTATGTTGACTCCCTCCTTACCTTAAGCCAGTATGTTGACTCCCTCCTTACCTTAAGCCAGTATGTTGACTCCCTCCTTACCTTAAGCCAGTATGTTGACTCCCTCCTTACCTTAAGCCAGTATGTTGACTCCCTCCTTACCTTAAGCCAGTATGTTGACTCCCTCCTTACCTTAAGCCAGTATGTTGACTCCTCCTTACCTTAAGCCAGTATGTTGACTCCCTCCTTACCTTAAGCCAGTATGTTGACTCCCTCCTTAACTTAAGCCTGTATGTTGACTCCCTCTTAGCCAGTATGTTGACTCCCTCCTTACCTTAAGCCAGTATGTTGACTCCCTCCTTACCTTAAGCCAGTATGTTGACTCCCTCCTTACCTTAAGCCAGTATGTTGACTCCCTCCTTACCTTAAGCCAGTATGTTGACTCCTCCTTACCTTAAGCCAGTATGTTGACTCCTCCTTACCTTAAGCCAGTATGTTGACTTCCTCCTTACCTTAAGCCAGTATGTTGACTCCCTCCTTACCTTAAGCCAGTATGTTGACTCCCTCCTTACCTTAAGCCAGTATGTTGACTCCCTCCTTACCTTAAGCCAGTATGTTGACTCCCTCCTTACCTTAAGCCAGTATGTTGACTCCCTCCTTACCTTAAGCCAGTATGTTGACTCCCTCCTTAACTTAAGCCTGTATGTTGACTCCCTAAATACCTTAGGCCAGTATGTTGTCTCCCTCCTTACCTTAAGCCAGTATGTTGACTCCCTCCTTACCTTAAGCCAGTATGTTGACTCCCTCTGTACCTTAAGCCAGTATGTTGACTCCCTCTATACCTTAGGCCAGTATGTTGACTCCCTCCTTACCTTAAGCCAGTATGTTGACTCCCTCCTTACCTTAAGCCAGTATGTTGACTCCCTCCGTACCTTAAGCCAGTATGTTGACTCCCTCTTTACCTTAAGCCAGTATGTTGACTTCCTCTATACCTTAAGCCAGTATGTTGACTTCCTCTGTACTTTAAACCAGTATGTTGACTCCCTCCTTACCTTAAGCCAGTATGTTGACTCCCTCCTTACCTTAAGCCAGTATGTTGACTCCCTCCTTACCTTAAGCCAGTATGTTGACTCCCTCTATAACTTAAGCCAGTATGTTGACTCCCTCCTTACCTTAAGCCAGTATGTTGACTCCCTCCTTACCTTAAGCCAGTATGTTGACTCCCTCTGTACCTTAAGCCAGTATGTTGACTCCCTCCTTACCTTAAGCCAGTATGTTGACTCCCTCCTTACCTTAAGCCAGTATGTTGACTCCCTCTTTACCTTAAGCCAGTATGTTGACTTCCTCTATACCTTAAGCCAGTATGTTGACTTCCTCTGTACTTTAAACCAGTATGTTGACTCCCTCTTTACCTTAAGCCAGTATGTTGACTTCCTCTATACCTTAAGCCAGTATGTTGACTTCCTCTGTACTTTAAACCAGTATGTTGACTCCCTCCTTACCTTAAGCCAGTATGTTGACTCCCTCCTTACCTTAAGCCAGTATGTTGACTCCCTCCTTACCTTAAGCCAGTATGTTGACTCCCTCTGTACCTTAAGCCAGTATGTTGACTCCCTCTATACCTTAAGCCAGTATGTTGACTCCCTCCTTACCTTAAGCCAGTATGTTGACTCCCTCCTTACCTTAAGCCAGTATGTTGACTCCCTCTGTACCTTAAGCCAGTATGTTGACTCCCTCCTTACCTTAAGCCAGTATGTTGACTCCCTCTTTACCTTAAGCCAGTATGTTGACTTCCTCTATACCTTAAGCCAGTATGTTGACTTCCTCTGTACTTTAAACCAGTATGTTGACTCCCTCCTTACCTTAAGCCAGTATGTTGACTCCCTCCTTACCTTAAGCCAGTATGTTGACTCCCTCCTTACCTTAAGCCAGTATGTTGACTCCCTCCTTACCTTAATTAACACAGTATGTTGGCTCTCTCTGTACCTTAAGCCAGTATGTTGACTCCCTCCTTACCTTAAGCCAGTATGTTGACTCCCTCCTTACCTTAAGCCAGTATGTTGACTCCCTCCTTACCTTAAGCCAGTATGTTGACTCCCTCCTTACCTTAAGCCAGTATGTTGACTCCCTCCTTACCTTAAGCCAGTATGTTGACTCCCTCCTTACCTTAAGCCAGTATGTTGACTCCCTCCTTACCTTAAGCCAGTATGTTGACTTCCTCCTTACCTTAAGCCAGTATGTTGACTCCCTCCTTACCTTAAGCCAGTATGTTGACTCCTCCTTACCTTAAGCCAGTATGTTGACTCCTCCTTACCTTAAGCCAGTATGTTGACTCCCTCTGTACCTTAAGCCAGTATGTTGACTCCCTCTATAACTTAAGCCAGTATGTTGACTCCCTCTATACCTTAAGCCAGTATGTTGACTCCCTCCTTACCTTAAGCCAGTATGTTGACTCCCTCTGTACCTTAAGCCAGTATGTTGACTCCCTCTATACCTTAGGCCAGTATGTTGTCTCCCTCCTTACCTTAAGCCAGTATGTGGACTCCCTCCTTACCTTAAGCCAGTATGTTGACTCCCTCTATACCTTAAGCCAGTATGTTGACTTCCTCTGTACTTAAGCCAGTATGTTGACTCCCTCCTTACCTTAAGCCAGTATGTTGACTCCTCCTTACCTTAAGCCAGTATGTTGACTCCCTCCTTACCTTAAGCCAGTATGTTGACTCCCTCTGTACCTTAAGCCAGTATGTTGACTCCCTCCTTACCTTAAGCCAGTATGTTGACTCCCTCCTTACCTTAAGCCAGTATGTTGACTCCCTCTTTACCTTAAGCCAGTATGTTGACTTCCTCTATACCTTAAGCCAGTATGTTGACTTCCTCTGTACTTTAAACCAGTATGTTGACTCCCTCTTTACCTTAAGCCAGTATGTAGACTCCCTCTGTACCTTAAGCCAGTATGTTGACTCCCTCTATAACTTAAGCCAGTATGTTGACTCCCTCCTTACCTTAAGCCAGTATGTTGACTCCCTCCTTACCTTAAGCCAGTATGTTGACTCCCTCTGTACCTTAAGCCAGTATGTTGACTCCCGCCGTACCTTAAGCCAGTATGTTGACTCCCTCTTTACCTTAAGCCAGTATGTTGACTTCCTCTATACCTTAAGCCAGTATGTTGACTTCCTCTGTACTTTAAACCAGTATGTTGACTCCCTCCTTACCTTAAGCCAGTATGTTGACTCCCTCCTTACCTTAAGCCAGTATGTTGACTCCCTCCTTACCTTAAGCCAGTATGTTGACTTCCTCTGTACTTTAAACCAGTATGTTGACTCCCTCCTTACCTTAAGCCAGTATGTTGACTCCCTCCTTACCTTAAGCCAGTATGTTGACTCCCTCCTTACCTTAAGCCAGTATGTTGACTCCCTCCTTACCTTAATTAACACAGTATGTTGGCTCTCTCTGTACCTTAAGCCAGTATGTTGACTCCCTCCTTACCTTAAGCCATTATGTTGACTCCCTCCTTACCTTAAGCCAGTATGTTGACTCCCTCCTTACCTTAAGCCAGTATGTTGACTCCCTCCTTACCTTAAGCCAGTATGTTGACTCCCTCTATACCTTAGCCAGTATGTTGGCTCCCTCTATAACTTAAGCCAGTATGTTGACTCCCTCCTTACCTTAAGCCAGTATGTTGACTCCCTCCTTACCTTAAGCCAGTATGTTGACTCCCTCCTTACCTTAAGCCAGTATGTTGACTCCTCCTTACCTTAAGCCAGTATGTTGACTCCCTCCTTACCTTAAGCCAGTATGTTGACTCCCTCCTTAACTTAAGCCTGTATGTTGAATACCTAAGGCCAGTATGTTGTCTCCCTCCTTACCTTAAGCCAGTATGTTGACTCCCTCCTTACCTTAAGCCAGTATGTTGACTCCCTCCTTACCTTAAGCCAGTATGTTGACTCCCTCCTTACCTTAAGCCAGTATGTTGACTCCCTCTGTACCTTAAGCCAGTATGTTGACTCCCTCTATAACTTAAGCCAGTATGTTGACTCCCTCTATACCTTAAGCCAGTATGTTGACTCCCTCCTTACCTTAAGCCAGTATGTCGACTCCCTCTTTACCTTAAGCCAGTATGTTGACTTCCTCTATACCTTAAGCCAGTATGTTGACTTCCTCTGTACTTTAAACCAGTATGTTGACTCCCTCCTTACCTTAAGCCAGTATGTTGACTCCCTCCTTACCTTAATTAAGCCAGTATGTTGACTCCCTCCTTACCTTAAGCCAGTATGTTGACTTCCTCTGTACTTTAAACCAGTATGTTGACTCCCTCCTTACCTTAAGCCAGTATGTTGACTCCCTCCTTACCTTAAGCCAGTATGTTGACTCCCTCCTTACCTTAAGCCAGTATGTTGACTCCCTCCTTACCTTAATTAACACAGTATGTTGGCTCTCTCTGTACCTTAAGCCAGTATGTTGACTCCCTCCTTACCTTAAGCCATTATGTTGACTCCCTCCTTACCTTAAGCCAGTATGTTGACTCCCTCCTTACCTTAAGCCAGTATGTTGACTCCTCCTTACCTTAAGCCAGTATGTTGACTCCCTCCTTACCTTAAGCCAGTATGTTGACTCCCTCCTTACCTTAAGCCAGTATGTTGACTCCCTCCTTACCTTAAGCCAGTATGTTGACTTCCTCCTTACCTTAAGCCAGTATGTTGACTCCCTCCTTACCTTAAGCCAGTATGTTGACTCCCTCCTTACTTAAGCCAGTATGTTGACTCCCTCCTTACCTTAAGCCAGTATGTTGACTCCCTCCTTACCTTAAGCCAGTATGTTGACTTCCTCCTTACCTTAAGCCAGTATGTTGACTCCCTCCTTACCTTAAGCCAGTATGTTGACTCCCTCTATACCTAAGGCCAGTATGTTGTCTCCCTCCTTACCTTAAGCCAGTATGTTGACTCCCTCCTTACCTTAAGCCAGTATGTTGACTCCCTCCTTACCTTAAGCCAGTATGTTGACTCCATCTGTACCTTAAGCCAGTATGTTGACTCCCTCCTTACCTTAAGCCAGTATGTTGACTCCCGCCGTACCTTAAGCCAGTATGTTGACTCCCTCCGTACCTTAAGCCAGTATGTTGACTCCCTCTTTACCTTAAGCCAGTATGTTGACTTCCTCTATACCTTAAGCCAGTATGTTGACTTCCTCTGTACTTTAAACCAGTATGTTGACTCCCTCCTTACCTTAAGCCAGTATGTTGACTCCCTCCTTACCTTAAGCCAGTATGTTGACTCCCTCCTTACCTTAATTAAGCCAGTATGTTGACTCCCTCCTTACCTTAAGCCAGTATGTTGACTTCCTCTGTACTTTAAACCAGTATGTTGACTCCCTCCTTACCTTAAGCCAGTATGTTGACTCCCTCCTTACCTTAAGCCAGTATGTTGACTCCCTCCTTACCTTAAGCCAGTATGTTGACTCCCTCCTTACCTTAATTAACACAGTATGTTGACTCCCTCTATACCTTAAGCCAGTATGTTGGCTCCCTCTATACCTTAAGCCAGTATGTTGACTCCCTCTGTACCTTAAGCCAGTATGTTGACTCCCTCTATACCTTAAGCCAGTATGTTGACTCCCTCCTTACCTTAAGCCAGTATGTTGACTTCCTCTATAACTTAAGCCAGTATGTTGACTCCCTCCTTACCTTAAGCCAGTATGTTGACTCCCTCCTTACCTTAAGCCAGTATGTTGACTCCCTCCTTACCTTAAGCCAGTATGTTGACTCCCTCCTTACCTTAAGCCAGTATGTTGACTCCCTCCTTACCTTAAGCCAGTATGTTGACTCCCTCCTTAACTTAAGCCTGTATGTTGACTCCCTCTATACCTAAGGCCAGTATGTTGTCTCCCTCCTTACCTTAAGCCAGTATGTTGACTCCCTCCTTACCTTAAGCCAGTATGTTGACTCCCTCCTTACCTTAAGCCAGTATGTTGACTCCCTCCTTACCTTAAGCCAGTATGTTGACTCCCTCTGTACCTTAAGCCAGTATGTTGACTCCCTCTATAACTTAAGCCAGTATGTTGACTCCCTCTATACCTTAAGCCAGTATGTTGACTCCCTCCTTACCTTAAGCCAGTATGTTGACTTCCTCTATACCTTAAGCCAGTATGTTGACTTCCTCTGTACTTTAAACCAGTATGTTGACTCCCTCCTTACCTTAAGCCAGTATGTTGACTCCTCCTACCTTAATTAAGCCAGTATGTTGACTCCCTCCTTACCTTGAGCCAGTATGTTGACTTCCTCTGTACTTTAAACCAGTATGTTGACTCCCTCCTTACCTTAAGCCAGTATGTTGACTCCCTCCTTACCTTAAGCCAGTATGTTGACTCCCTCCTTACCTTAAGCCAGTATGTTGACTCCCTCCTTACCTTAAGCCAGTATGTTGACTCCCTCCTTAACTTAAGCCTGTATGTTGGCTCTCTCTGTACCTTAAGCCAGTATGTTGACTCCCTCCTTACCTTAAGCCATTATGTTGACTCCCTCCTTACCTTAAGCCAGTATGTTGACTCCCTCCTTACCTTAAGCCAGTATGTTGACTCCCTCCTTACCTTAAGCCAGTATGTTGACTCCCTCCTTACCTTAAGCCAGTATGTTGACTCCCTCCTTACCTTAAGCCAGTATGTTGACTCCTCCTTACCTTAAGCCAGTATGTTGACTCCTCCTTACCTTAAGCCAGTATGTTGACTCCCTCCTTACCTTAAGCCAGTATGTTGACTCCCTCCTTAACTTAAGCCTGTATGTTGACTCCCTCTATACCTAAGCCAGTATGTTGACTCCCTCCTTACCTTAAGCCAGTATGTTGACTCCCTCCTTACCTTAAGCCAGTATGTTGACTCCCTCCTTACCTTAAGCCAGTATGTTGAAGTACCTTAAGCCAGTATGTTGACTCCCTCCTTACCTTAAGCCAGTATGTTGACTCCCTCTTTACCTTAAGCCAGTATGTTGACTTCCTCTATACCTTAAGCCAGTATGTTGACTTCCTCTGTTACTCCTTACCTTAAGCCAGTATGTTGACTCCCCTTACCTTAAGCCAGTATGTTGACTCCCTCCTTACCTTAAGCCAGTATGTTGACTCCCTCCTTACCTTAATTAAGCCAGTATGTTGACTCCTCCTTACCTTAAGCCAGTATGTTGACTCCTCTGTACCTTAAGCCAGTATGTTGACTCCCTCCTTACCTTAAGCCAGTATGTTGACTCCCTCCTTACCTTAAGCCAGTATGTTGACTCCCTCCTTACCTTAAGCCAGTATGTTGACTCCCTCTGTACCTTAATTAACACAGTATGTTGACTCCCTCTATAACTTAAGCCAGTATGTTGACTCCCTCTATACCTTAAGCCAGTATGTTGACTCCCTCCTTACCTTAAGCCAGTATGTTGACTTCCTCTATACCTTAAGCCAGTATGTTGACTTCCTCTGTACTTTAAACCAGTATGTTGACTCCCTCCTTACCTTAAGCCAGTATGTTGACTCCCTCCTTACCTTAAGCCAGTATGTTGACTCCCTCCTTACCTTAAGCCAGTATGTTGACTTCCTCTGTACTTTAAACCAGTATGTTGACTCCCTCCTTACCTTAAGCCAGTATGTTGACTCCCTCCTTACCTTAAGCCAGTATGTTGACTCCCTCCTTACCTTAAGCCAGTATGTTGACTCCCTCCTTACCTTAAGCCAGTATGTTGACTCTCTCTCTGTACCTTAAGCCAGTATGTTGACTCCCTCCTTACCTTAAGCCAGTATGTTGACTCCCTCCTTACCTTAAGCCAGTATGTTGACTCCCTCCTTACCTTAAGCCAGTATGTTGACTCCCTCCTTACCTTAAGCCAGTATGTTGACTCCCTCCTTACCTTAAGCCAGTATGTTGACTCCCTCCTTACTTTAATTAAGCCAGTATGTTGACTCCCTCCTTACCTTAATTAAGCCAGTATGTTGACTCCCTCTATAACTTAAGCCAGTATGTTGACTCCCTCCTTACCTTAAGCCAGTATGTTGACTCCCTCCTTACCTTAAGCCAGTATGTTGACTCCCTCTATAACTTAAGCCAGTATGTTGACTCCCTCTTACCTTAAGCCAGTATGTTGACTCCCTCCTTACCTTAAGCCAGTATGTTGACTCCCTCCTTACCTTAAGCCAGTATGTTGACTCCTCCTTACCTTAAGCCAGTATGTTGACTCCTCCTTACCTTAAGCCAGTATGTTGACTCCCTCCTTACCTTAAGCCAGTATGTTGTCTCCCTCCTTACCTTAAGCCAGTATGTTGACTCCTCCTTACCTTAAGCCAGTATGTTGTCTCCCTCCTTACCTTAAGCCAGTATGTGGACTCCCTCCTTACCTTAAGCCAGTATGTTGACTCCCTCTATACCTTAAGCCAGTATGTTGACTTCCTCTGTACTTTAAACCAGTATGTTGACTCCCTCCTTACCTTAAGCCAGTATGTTGACTCCCTCCTTACCTTAAGCCAGTATGTTGACTCCCTCCTTACCTTAAGCCAGTATGTTGACTTCCTCTGTACTTTAAACCAGTATGTTGACTCCCTCCTTACCTTAAGCCAGTATGTTGACTCCCTCCTTACCTTAAGCCAGTATGTTGACTCCCTCCTTACCTTAAGCCAGTATGTTGACTCCCTCCTTACCTTAATTAACACAGTATGTTGGCTCTCTCTGTACCTTAAGCCAGTATGTTGGCTCCCTCTATACCTTAAGCCAGTATGTTGGCTCCCTCTGTACCTTAAGCCAGTATGTTGGCTCCCTCTGTACCTTAAGCCAGTATGTTGACTCCCTCTATACCTTAAGCCAGTATGTTGACTCCTCCTTACCTTAAGCCAGTATGTTGACTTCCTCTATACCTTAAGCCAGTATGTTGACTCCCTCCTTACCTTAAGCCAGTATGTTGACTTCTCTATACCTTAAGCCAGTATGTTGACTCCCTCCTTACCTTAAGCCAGTATGTTGACTCCCTCCTTACCTTAAGCCAGTATGTTGACTCCCTCCTTACCTTAAGCCAGTATGTTGACTCCCTCCTTACCTTAAGCCAGTATGTTGACTCCCTCTGTACCTTAAGCCAGTATGTTGACTCCCTCTATAACTTAAGCCAGTATGTTGACTCCCTCTATAACTTAAGCCAGAATGTTGACTCCCTCCGTACCTTAGCCAGTTTGTTGACTCCCTCTATACCTTCAGCCAGTATGTTGGCTCCCTCTGTACCTTAAGCCAGTATGTTGACTCCCTCCTTACCTTAAGCCAGTATGTTGACTCCCTCTGTACCTTAAGCCAGTATGTTGACTCCCTCTATAACTTAAGCCAGTATGTTGACTCCCTCTATACCTTAAGCCAGTATGTTGACTCCCTCCTTACCTTAAGCCAGTATGTTGACTTCCTCTATACCTTAAGCCAGTATGTTGACTTCCTCTGTACTTTAAACCAGTATGTTGACTCCCTCCTTACCTTAAGCCAGTATGTTGACTCCCTCCTTACCTTAATTAAGCCAGTATGTTGACTCCCTCCTTACCTTAAGCCAGTATGTTGACTTCCTCTGTACTTTAAACCAGTATGTTGACTCCCTCCTTACCTTAATCCAGTATGTTGACTCCCTCCTTACCTTAAGCCAGTATGTTGACTCCCTCCTTACCTTAAGCCAGTATGTTGACTCCCTCCTTACCTTAAGCCAGTATGTTGACTCCCTCCTTACCTTAATTAACACAGTATGTTGGCTCTCTCTGTACCTTAAGCCAGTATGTTGACTCCCTCCTTACCTTAAGCCATTATGTTGACTCCCTCCTTACCTTAAGCCAGTATGTTGACTCCCTCCTTACCTTAAGCCAGTATGTTGACTCCCTCCTTACCTTAAGCCAGTATGTTGACTCCCTCCTTACCTTAAGCCAGTATGTTGACTCCCTCCTTACCTTAAGCCAGTATGTTGACTCCCTCCTTACCTTAAGCCAGTATGTTGACTTCCTCCTTACCTTAAGCCAGTATGTTGACTCCCTCCTTACCTTAAGCCAGTATGTTGACTCCCTCCTTAACTTAAGCCTGTATGTTGACTCCCTCTATACCTAAGGCCAGTATGTTGTCTCCCTCCTTACCTTAAGCCAGTATGTTGACTCCCTCCTTACCTTAAGCCAGTATGTTGACTCCCTCCTTACCTTAAGCCAGTATGTTGACTCCCGCCGTACCTTAAGCCAGTATGTTGACTCCCTCCGTACCTTAAGCCAGTATGTTGACTCCCTCTTTACCTTAAGCCAGTATGTTGACTTCCTCTATACCTTAAGCCAGTATGTTGACTTCCTCTGTACTTTAAACCAGTATGTTGACTCCCTCCTTACCTTAAGCCAGTATGTTGACTCCCTCCTTACCTTAAGCCAGTATGTTGACTCCCTCCTTACCTTAATTAAGCCAGTATGTTGACTCCCTCCTTACCTTAAGCCAGTATGTTGACTTCCTCTGTACTTTAAACCAGTATGTTGACTCCCTCCTTACCTTAAGCCAGTATGTTGACTCCCTCCTTACCTTAAGCCAGTATGTTGACTCCCTCCTTACCTTAAGCCAGTATGTTGACTCCCTCTGTACCTTAATTAACACAGTATGTTGACTCCCTCTATAACTTAAGCCAGTATGTTGACTCCCTCTATACCTTAAGCCAGTATGTTGACTCCCTCCTTACCTTAAGCCAGTATGTTGACTTCCTCTATACCTTAAGCCAGTATGTTGACTTCCTCTGTACTTTAAACCAGTATGTTGACTCCTCCTTACCTTAAGCCAGTATGTTGACTCCCTCCTTACCTTAATTAAGCCAGTATGTTGACTCCTCCTTACCTTAAGCCAGTATGTTGACTTCCTCTGTACCTTAAGCCAGTATGTTGACTCCCTCCTTACCTTAAGCCAGTATGTTGACTCCTCCTTACCTTAAGCCAGTATGTTGACTCCCTCCTTACCTTAAGCCAGTATGTTGACTCCCTCCTTACCTTAATTAACACAGTATGTTGGCTCTCTCTGTACCTTAAGCCAGTATGTTGACTCCCTCCTTACCTTAAGCCAGTATGTTGACTCCTCCTTACCTTAAGCCAGTATGTTGACTCCCTCCTTACCTTAAGCCAGTATGTTGACTCCCTCCTTACCTTAAGCCAGTATGTTGACTCCCTCCTTACCTTAAGCCAGTATGTTGACTCCCTCCTTACCTTAAGCCAGTATGTTGACTCCCTCCTTACCTTAATTAAGCCAGTATGTTGACTCCCTCTATAACTTAAGCCAGTATGTTGACTCCCTCCTTACCTTAAGCCAGTATGTTGACTCCCTCCTTACCTTAAGCCAGTATGTTGACTCCCTCTATAACTTAAGCCAGTATGTTGACTCCCTCTATAACTTAAGCCAGTATGTTGACTCCCTCCTTACCTTAAGCCAGTATGTTGACTCCCTCCTTACCTTAAGCCAGTATATTGACTTCCTCCTTACCTTAAGCCAGTATGTTGACTCCCTCCTTACCTTAAGCCAGTATGTTGACTCCCTCCTTACCTTAAGCCAGTATGTTGACTCCCCTCCTTACCTTAAGCCAGTATGTTGACTCCCTCCTTACCTTAAGCCAGTATGTTGACTCCCTCCTTACCTTAAGCCAGTATGTTGACTCCCTGTACCTTAAGCCAGTATGTTGACTCCCTCTTACCTTAAGCCAGTATGTTGACTCCTCTATACCTTAAGCCAGTATGTTGACTCCTCTGTACCTTAAGCCAGTATGTTGACTCCCTCCTTACCTTAAGCCAGTATGTTGACTCCCTCTGTACCTTAAGCCAGTATGTTGACTCCCTCCTACCTTAAGCCAGTATGTTGACTTCCTCTGTACTTTAAGCCAGTATGTTGACTCCCTCCTTACCTTAAGCCAGTATGTTGACTCCTCCTTACCTTAAGCCAGTATGTTGACTCCCTCCTTACCTTAAGCCAGTATGTTGACTCCCTCCTTACCTTAATTAACACAGTATGTTGGCTCTCTCTGTACCTTAAGCCAGTATGTTGGCTCCCTCTATACCTTAAGCCAGTATGTTGGCTCCCTCTGTACCTTAAGCCAGTATGTTGGCTCCCTCTGTACCTTAAGCCAGTATGTTGACTCCCTCTATACCTTAAGCCAGTATGTTGACTCCCTCCTTACCTTAAGCCAGTATGTTGACTTCCTCTATAACTTAAGCCAGTATGTTGACTCCCTCCTTACCTTAAGCCAGTATGTTGACTTCCTCTATAACTTAAGCCAGTATGTTGACTCCCTCCTTACCTTAAGCCAGTATGTTGACTCCCTCTATAACTTAAGCCAGAATGTTGACTCCCTCTGTACCTTAAGCCAGTATGTTGACTCCCTCTATACCTTAAGCCAGTATGTTGACTCCCTCCTTACCTTAAGCCAGTATGTTGACTTCCTCTATACCTTAAGCCAGTATGTTGACTCCCTCTATACCTTAAGCCAGTATGTTGACTCCCTCTTTACCTTAAGCCAGTATGTTGACTCCCTCTATACCTTAAGCCAGTATGTTGACTCCCTCCTTACCTTAAGCCAGTATGTTGACTCCCTCCTTACCTTAAGCCAGTATGTTGACTCCCTCCTTACCTTAAGCCAGTATGTTGACTCCCTCTGTACCTTAAGCCAGTATGTTGACTCCCTCTATAACTTAAGCCAGTATGTTGACTCCCTCTATACCTTAAGCCAGTATGTTGACTCCCTCTATACCTTAAGCCAGTATGTTGACTCCCTCTATACCTTAAGCCAGTATGTTGGCTCCCTCTGTACCTTAAGCCAGTATGTTGGCTCCCTCTATACCTTAAGCCAGTATGTTGGCTCCCTCTGTACCTTAAGCCAGTATGTTGGCTCCCTCTGTACCTTAAGCCAGTATGTTGGCTCCCTCTGTACCTTAAGCCAGTATGTTTCACCTTAAGCCAGTATGTTGGTACCTTAAGCCAGTATGTTGGCTCCCTCTGTACCTTAAGCCAGTATGTTGGCTCCCTCTATACCTTAAGCCAGTATGTTGGCTCCCTCTGTACCTTAAGCCAGTATGTTGGCTCCCTCTATACCTTAACCAGTATGTTGGCTCCCTCTATACCTTAACCAGTATGTTGGCTCCCTCTATACCTTAACCAGTATGTTGGCTCCCTCTGTACCTTAAGCCAGTATGTTGGCTCCCTCTGTACCTTAGCCAGTATGTTGGCTCCCTCTGTACCTTAAGCCAGTATGTTGGCTCCCTCTATACCTTAGCCAGTATGTTGGCTCCCTCTGTACCTTAAGCCAGTATGTTGGCTCCCTCTGTACCTTAAGCCAGTATGTTGGCTCCCTCTATACCTTCAGCCAGTATGTTGGCTCCCTCTGTACCTTAAGCCAGTATGTTGGCTCCCTCTGTACCTTAAGCCAGTTTGCTGTAAAAAGGGAGTAAAGATAAATGGATTATGCGGCTGTAAGAGAGATCCATAGAGATGAGGGATATAGAAACAGGCTACCTCTTTAAGCTGCACTATATACTGTATAACAAAAAAAGTATGACAAAATAACTATCACTATGCACAGTCCTTCAAATGAGTGGATTCGGCTATTTCAACCGCACATGTTGCTGACAGGTGTATAAAATCAAGCACACAGCCATGCAATCTTCATAGACAAATGTTGGCACTAGAATTGCCTTACTGAAGAGCTCAGTGACTTTCAACGTGGCACGGTCATAAGATGCTACCTTTCCAACAAGTCAGTTTGTCATATTTCTGCCCTGCTAGAGCTGCCTCGGTCAACTGTAAGGGATGTAATTATGAAGTGGAAATGTCTAGCAGCAGCATCGGTTCAGCCACGATGTGGTAGGCCACACAAGCTCACAGAATGGGACTGCCGAGTGCTGAAGCGCTCTGGAAGCAACGTCCGCACAAGAACTGTTCGTTGAGAATTTCATGAGATGGGTTTCAATGGCACACAAGCCTAAGATCACCATGCGCAATGCCAAGCGTCGGCTGGAGTCATGTAAAGCTCAGCGCCATCGGACTCTGGAGCAGTGGAAACGCGTTCTCTGGAGTGATGAATCACGCTTCACCATCTGACAGTCTGACGGACTAATCTGGGTTTGGCGAATGCCAGGGGAACGCTTCCTGCCCCAATGCATAGTGGTGGAGGAGGAATAATGGTCTCGCTATAGCATCGTTCCAACATCTAGTGGAAAGCCTTCCCAGAAGAGTGGCGGCTGTTATAGCAGCAAAAGGGGTCCCAAATCCATATTAATGCCCATGATTTTGGGATGAGATGTTCGACGAGCCGGCCATGTAGTGTACTTTAGATCCCCCAAGTGGAGGCAGCAGCAGCAGCATAGGGTAAGGCATTTAGGTTTAAATGGACAAAACAGATTGTGTTTTAAAAGGTCCAGCCTGCAATTTCCTCTCCCCACAATTCCCTCTGCTCTCCTCACACAACTCTCTCTCTCTCCTTTCCCGCTCGCTCGCTCTCTCTCTGATGCACACAAACGCACACACACACGCACACACACACACACACACACACACACACACACACACACACACACACACACATACATAAACAGTTACGCACACACACAAAGCAACAGTGACCTGCATTCACACTGACAGATAATATCATGAAAAATGGATGTTTTTTTGGTCGTTTGTGTTTAATTCCCCCGGAGAGAGGTTAAACAGTATTGGACTCCAGGCCTGTCGTCCCTCCAACGTCAAGGAAAGCTCCTCAGAGAGGAGTTTTCAATTCATCACTCTGTCCAAAAGAGAAGGGCAGAGGAGTGAAGAGCAGGTTAACTGGTGAAAGTGTGTGGGGGGTGCAGTCTTGTGTCATGCTCCTGTGATCTCTGGAAGGGGGTGCGATTCTGTTGGACCCCCGAGCCTTTCAGTGTGAGGAGCAGTTATGGGCCCTGAATCCTGGGCTTTCTCTCAAACAGAAGGCACAGAGCAGTACAGCTGGAAATCAACACGGAGAGAGAGTGCAGGATTTTAGGTCTACAGGCTTCCAGAGAGAATGAGATTCCAATCTGTGAGAAAGTCTGACCAGGAAGGATTTACTAGAGGTTTTGCTCCTGATGAGTCAACCAGTAACAGTGAAGTGGGAGGACAAAGACGAGTCCAGTGAATTCCTCACTGTGACTCATTTCTTTTCACATTTTCAACCGCCATCCGTTTAAATGTTGGTACTCGCGTTCTCCTGTGAAATCAGTGATGTGTCACTATCTTGGTAAGACTGCCCCTCTAAACATCTTCCCCATTGGGTACAGATGTCTATTCCACGTTGGTTTAATGTCATTTCATTCAAATGTGGAAACAACGTTGATTCACCCAGCGGGTCCACACTGCTCTCTGGAATTATTCACCATGATTCCCATCTCTGTAAAATGATTGGCTAAAACAGATTAGAGGACAAATGGACATGATAGAAAGATGTGACTGTCACGCCCTGACCTTAGAGAGCCTTTTTATTCTCTATTTGGTTAGGTCAGGGTGTGACTTGGGTGGGAAAATCTATGTTTCTATTTCTTTGTTGGCCTTGTATGGTTCCCAATCAGAGGCAGCTGTTTATCATTGTCTTTGATTGGGGATCATACTTAGGCAGCCCTTTTTCCCACCTTCAGTTGTGGGATCTTGATTTTGTACAGTTACTGTGTCGCCTGCAGAACGTGACGTTCTTTTATCTTTTTTTTTCGATGTTCATCCAAATTAAAGAGAGATGTACGCTTACCACGCTGCACCTTGGTCTCATTCCAACAACGGACATAACAGTGACAGTTAAAGCTGAACAGCCATTGTTTGAGTGAGAACGGCAAAACTTTTCAACTAAGCCTAAAATGCTTCTCTAACGACCCACCAAATCAAATTTATGCCAACCTCTGAACTGCTGTGTATATACGTTTCTCATCACAGGCTCCATCGAGTTACATTTCATGCAAGTCATATTAATCACATCTGGAATTAGCTTTACGCTAACGGGCATGAGCATGACAGCATGGTGGAGGGAAGGATTTCTGTCTGGTGTTACTCAGGTGGGCACCTTCGTTTTAACCCTGTAATAATGACTAACCAAGGAGCACATTATAGTGACACACACACACACACACATACACACACACAAACAGTAGTAAGACCAGCACACAAACAACCAATCTGTCCAGCCACAGCCCGGTGGCTGAAGAGTAATGAGGGAGATGTGGCCAGCTGACAAGGGACTGTGGTTACCATTTCCCACAGACATAAAAAGTGAAACTATCACACTGCCTGCAGACTACACTGCCTCCAGACTGCTTCCAGGGAGTGTGCCATGTACTGTAGTGTGTGGGCTGGAGAAGCTAGCACTAAAGCCTCGCTCAACACATCACTGCACACCACTATGCATGGGTGGCAGTACGTGCTGCTCACAGGGGACTGACGTGCTGCTCACAGGGGACTGATCTGTGCTGCCCAGGGACTGAACCCGGTGGAAATGTGTGTGATTTATTCAGGGACTGTTCTAGACGTGCTGCTCACAGGGGACTGATCTAGCAGGGGACTGATCTAGCCGTGCTGCTCACAGGGGACTGATCTAGACGTGCTGCTCACAGGGGACTGATCTAGACGTGCTGCTCACAGGGGACTGATCTAGACGTGCTGCTCACAGGGGACTGATCTAGACGTGCTGCTCAGGGGACTGATCTAGACGTGCTGCTCACAGGGGACTGATCTAGACGTGCTGCTCACAGGGGACTCACAGGGACTGATCTGACGTGCTGCTCACAGGGGACTGATCTAGACGTGCTGCTCACAGGGGATCTAGACGTGCTGCTCACAGGGGACTGATCTAGACGTGCTGCTCACAGGGGACTGACGTGCTGCTCACAGGGGACTGATCGGGGACTGATCTAGACGTGCTGCTAGACGTGCTGCTCACAGGGGGACTGACGTGCTCTCACAGGGGAGACGCTGCTCTAGCGTGCTGGGGGACTGATCACAGGGGACTGATCTAGACGTGCTGCTCACAGGGGGGGACTGATCTAGACGTGCTGCTCACAGGGGACTGATCTAGAGGGGACTGATCTAGACGTGCGTGCTGCTCACAGGGGACTGATCTAGACGTGCTCTCACAGGGGACTGATCTAGACGTGCTGCTGCTGATCTGAGACGTGCTGCTCACAGGGGACTGACTAGACGTGCTGCTCACGGGGGACTGATCTAGCCGTGCTGCTCACAGGGGACTATTCTAGACTGCTGGTCTCCACATCCAACATGTATTTAAGAGGAGAGGATGGAGATGGAACAGAAGACCACAGATCCTTTCTGTGTTTTATTTCTCTGTCTGCCTTTCTCCCGCTCTCCTACGCATTTTATTCTCTCTCCCTCGTTAAATCACCCCCTCAAATTCTTTTATTTCATCTTAATATCTGCTCACAGACATTGTTTTTCTAATCCTCAGATCAGAGCACACCAGCTTCTGTTTAATGTTGATGTAAGGTTGATCTCAGTTCAGATTATAGTCAGTACCAGGCTCAGCATTGTTCTGTTCTGTATGGCAGAAGATTGATCTCAGTTCAGATTATAGTCAGTACCAGGCTCAGCATTGTTCTGTTCTGTATGGCAGAAGGTTGATCTCAGTTCAGATTATAGTCAGTACCAGGCTCAGCATTGTTCTGTTCTGTATGGCAGAAGGTTGATCTCAGTTCAGATTATAGTCAGTACCAGGCTTAGCATTGTTCTGTTCTGTATGGCAGAAGGTTGATCTCAGTTCAGATTATAGTCAGTACCAGGCTCAGCATTGTACTGTTCTGTATGGCAGAAGGTTGATCTCAGTTCAGATTATAGTCAGTACCAGGCTCAGCATTGTACTGTTCTGTATGGCAGAAGATTGATCTCAGTTCAGATTATAGTCAGTACCAGGCTTAGCATTGTTCTGTTCTGTATGGCAGCCCATATTTACCTGAAGTAGCAAACATTGTAGCTGCATATTACTGATTGATTCAGTTGTCTGTAATCTCCTGTAGGTCCCATTATAACACCGTCTCCCTCTCGTCCCAGGCCCTCCCCACGTGGCAGAGAAGATCGCCCACCGGCAGACGGTGCGGATAGGGCGCACCATGAAGCTGCAGTGCCCCGTGGAGGGAGACCCTCCACCACTCATCATGTGGGCAAAGGATGGCCGCAACATCCACAGTGGCTGGATGCGCTTTCGGGTGCTTCGTCAGGCACTGCGCATCAAAGAGGTGGAGGCCGAAGACTCAGGTACCTTCATCTGCAAGGCCACCAATGGCTTCGGCAGCGTCAACATCAACTACACCCTCATCGTCGTCGGTGAGTCTCCTCCCCCCTCCCATCCAATTTGCCGGGTCCCAGATCTGTTTATTGTCTTGGGGTGTGACAATGACCAAGACAGCACGAACAGACCTGAAACCAAGCTATCCACTACTACACAGTCAGTACAGTATCTCCTCCGCTACCTCGACGGGAGCCAAGTGGATCTAATATGTTTTATGATTTCACACGGCTGCTCTACCACTGGTTGGTTGGTTAGTGGTTCTCCTCTTATCATTCTTATCAGTAGAATGGCACCTTGTCCTCACAGACAGCAACATTCATTCATGTTGTTAGAGAATCACCACCACCACCCTGACGCCAGGCCAGAAACCAGTGAAATTGGACAATAAGACACAGAAATAATAACCCTACTACTCTCCTCCTCCTTGGTTCTCTGTGACCCCAACCACCCCCCAGCCCTGTCTATGAGTGGTGCCTGCCTGTGTTCAGGTGTGATGGTTATAATCCATGTCACGTCTGAGGCTGTCTGCCTAATGAATCAGGGCCTAATTTGGCAGGGTGTCCTGGGGAGAGATGGACGCTGGGATGGAGGGGGGTCATCCGTCCATGGGCTGGTCTTGTGATTGCCCTCCCTCCTTCCAAACCCCAAGTATTTAAGGACTTGAACCCTCATGCCACGGATGAGTGTGTGTGTGTTTGTGTGAGTGAGAGAGAGAGAGAGCTTTTCCTATTCAGATTGTTTTGGTTGAACGTGTGTGCTTGCATATGAGGGAGTTTGACTGTGTGTGACTTTGTGTGTTCGAGGCCAGTGTGGAGCGTGCTCGTTCCCAATGCCAGGGTTTTATCTTGAGAGGTTGTTTTCTTTAGCTGGTCATTATTCATAGTCTGACTAGTGTCCTAACAACTCAGGGAAATGTTGGAATGAACATGCTCAGACAGATGTCTGTAGACACTTAACTGATATTGTAAAAAAGCCAAACTGGCAACAATTATTGCTGTCTTTGGGAACACAAACAAGTTCTCCATCAGTCTAAACAGAGCCAGTGTTTAAACAGCAGGAACTGGGCTTCAGCGTATGTGGCCCCTGGCTGCGTGGCCAGAATGGCTGCCATTGGGACAAAGGAAGGAGGGTAATTAACTCCACTGGTGGTAAATCAGACTCAAAAAGAAGGGAAGCCATTACCACGGACCCACCCTCAGCCTCATATTGGTTACATCCCAAATGGCACCCTATTCCCTATATAGTGCAAAAGTAGTGCACTATATATGGAATTAGGGTGCCTTTTGGGCTATGTTCACTACCACAGTACTAACGGACCCTCACATTGGCTCTGTTCACTACCACAGTACTAACGGACCCTCACATTGGCTCTGTTCACTACCACAGTACTAACGGACCCTCACACTGAATCTGTTCAGTACTAACGGACCCTCACATTGGCTCTGTTCACTATAAATCAACCACAGTGCTAACCACAGGAGGCTGGTGGCACCTTAATTGGGGACAACAGACTTGTGGTAATGACTGGAGCGGAATCAGTGGAATGGTACCAAAAATCTACTGTCCCGAACAGAATTTCTACTGGCACGGACATGGTATAGTTTCTAAATGCATTGGGGTCATGCAGGGCCTATAGGTTGGCATGCTTTATCTCTATATGCAGCTATTAATGAGGCTATATGTATAATAAATCAATCAAATATTTTTGCATATCCCAGCTCCCCTTAATCAACCTTTGGAGAGTGGGGTCACGGCCAGGGTCTACCATTATTAGGGTTAAGTGCCTTGGAGATTTTTCACCTTATCGGATTGTGGATTCGAACAAGTAACCGTTTGGTTACTGGCCCAATGCGCTAACCGCTAGGCTACCTGTAGCCTCTATTGTTTATAATGTTGTATTAAAAACCTGTTTAATAGAATTTAGCAATGCAAGTCCTTACTCTATTCTTAAGAATTGCATTGTATTAATTGCATTCATTATAGTTTCTAAAGTATGTCACTTTGAGAATAGTTTTTGTCATCTCAAAATAGGATGCTGCACCTTTAAGAGAACTGTGATTCCAAAAGCAGTATCAAGCTGGCTACAGTAGGCTAGCCAAGACAGATGCTATAGTGTATTTTTGTAGATTTTTTTGTAGACTATCAACAGTAGCCAGTATATTGATAGTATGTTCACTATTGAAAGTTTACTTTTGTAAATCATTTTCCCTAAAATAAATAACACAGCGAGTAGATTGATGGACGCTTCCTTTTGCTCAGGATAGCTTGCTTGTGCTGTGTGAACGTGTCAACTTCTGGATTGGTCGAGAAGTTGTGACTTGTGGGAGCGTAATGGTGCTTGAATAAATGACTAATCAGATCACTCAAATACAAATGTCACGACTGAAGAGAGAGAGAGAAAGAGAAAATCAAATTAGTTTTTATTTGTCACATGCGCCAAATACAACTGGTGTTACTTTACCGTGAAATGATTGCTTACAACCCCTTCCCAACGATGCAGAGTAAAACATGTTTTATTGTAACACAAGAGGGAAGAGAGAGTGAGAGAGAGAGTCTGAATGAAGAATAGGTCTGCCGTAGTTATTTGAAGCGTGGAGGCCGGGCCACAATGATGGCTGTCTGAGCCCCAGTGTTGGCTGGCTGGGCCTGTGAGGTGTGGAAAGAGGCAGCTGCCCAGATGACCTCAGCAGCAGCTGCTCCCCCTCCCCCTGCCTGTGCCAGGGTGCTCTGGGTGCCAGCCTGTGTTTGAAGCGCCGACACGGGCCTGGTGATGCTGTTTAGTCAGGTTTCTTAAACTTGTTTTTGTTTTATTTGTTGGCTTGCCTCCTCTCGCCTCCTAAACCAAGCCCGGGCGGCATGTTGTTTACGTGGCACGAATAAGAAGCGTTCAAAGGGAGCCGCCAATTTGACTTCCATGTATTTTGCATTCAGGGAACGTACACGTTAACTAGGGCAGGGTCACATAATTGTGCAGATGCAGAATTAGACTTCAGTGCCTCCTGCCGTGTTGGCTTTGAAGGAGACCGTCATGAATCGTGGATTTGACCCCAGAAGACGGTAGGTCATGTAATAGGAGCATTAAGCTATGAGATCCCCACTGAGGTCCACTTAGTATGGAAACAGGCAAGTGTATTTTCATTCGCCCAACCAGTCTGCTTGGTGAACTCTGAATCAAACATGGGAACATAGATGAATCCATGCTTCACTTGTTTGGTCCCAAAAATGATTTGGCGTGGTTGGAAAGGGAAGGTCTAACCCACACCGGGACTGACACCTTTTTAAAATCTAACCCACACCAGAAATAAAGTCTAACCCACACCAGGACTAAAGTCGAACCCACACCGGGACTAAAGTCGAACCCACACCGGGACAAAAGTCGAACCCACACCGGGACTAAAGTCTAACCCACACCGGGACTAAAGTCTAACCCACACCGGGACTAAAGTCTAACCCACACCGGGACTAAAGTCTAACCCACACCGGGACTAAAAGAGCCTTGATGTTTAACTCACTGAAGTATTGACACCTTTTCCCCATTAAGGCTTGTCTCTGGCTGCCTTGCCAACTGCTGCTTCATGGACCACATTTAATTTGTATAAATATTTTCACAGTTTTCGTTTTCCACTTTATTGTATTTGATCGCACAAAAGATTTACTGTTCGATCCGGTTACAGAAGCCAGTCAAGAGAGTTACATGACGACACCTGTTCACAATTTTAGGGAAATTAAAAGATTCCTTTTGCATTTTTTTCTCATTGCATATCTGTTACTACGTTGAAGATATCAGTGCACTGGCCAATGGGATCACGGGGAGCCAAAGCCTCACTGATTGTATGCAGGCGTCAGCCACTGGGACCCAGCAAGGCTCAGATGTGAAGCAAGGCTGATTATAGACTTTTATGACTATAGGGCTCAAGCATCTTTAGCTTGCTATTATGACCCAGTATTCATTCAAATTTTGTATCAAATGTGATAAATTGCATTTGTGTGAAGTGTATGTATTGTGCATGAATGCTGTATGGAGTATTGTGCATGACTGCTGTATGGAGTATTGTGCATGACTGCTGTATGGAGTATTGTGCATGACTGCTGTATGGAGTATTGTGCATGACTGCTGTATGGAGTATTGTGCATGACTGCTGTATGGAGTATTGTGCATGATTGCTGTGTGGAGTATTGTGCATGACTGCTGTAAGGAGTATTGTGCATGATTGCTGTGTGGAGTATTGTGCATGACTGCTGTATGGAGTATTGTGCATGACTGCTGTATGGAGTATTGTGCATGATTGCTGTGTGGAGTATTGTGCATGACTGCTGTAAGGAGTATTGTGCATGATTGCTGTGTGGAGTATTGTGCATGACTGCTGTATGGAGTATTGTGCATGACTGCTGTATGGAGTATTGTGCATGACTGCTGTATGGAGTATTGTGCATGACTGCTGTATGGAGTATTGTGCATGACTGCTGTATGAAGTATTGTGCATGATTGCTGTGTGGAGTATTGTGCATGACTGCTGTATTGAGTATTGTGCATGACTGCTGTGTGGAGTATTGTGCATGACTGCTGTGTGGAGTATTGTGCATGATTGCTGTGTGGAGTATTGTGCATGACTGCTGTGTGGAGTATTGTGCATGACTGCTGTGTGGAGTATTGTGCATGACTGCTGTATGGGTTTATTATACAGAGTGAGCTGGTTGATGGACCACAGGAGCAGTCAGTCGCAGCAGACTGAGTTGGCTTCAAGTCAGATTTGATTTGTCACATGTGGCAAATACAACAGGTGTAGATGTTACAGTGAAATGCTTCCTTTCAGGGTGCCCAAAATGGCGCCGGAGGAGATGGCCGCCGTTTTACGGTCTCCTAACCAATTGTGCTATTTGTTATTAGCTATTTGCTATTTGTTACTATGTGGGTTTTTTCACGATATTTGTAAATGATTTTGTACGTATTGTTTCTGCAACCGTATCTTACGGCATAAAAGAGCTTCTAGATATCAGGACAGCGATCACTCACCTCTGATTAGACAAAAAAAAATCAACAACAACAGCAAGCAGGACTCACCCAGAGAGTTCTCAGCCATACTTTTCGTGGCTGTTTATTTACCACCACAGACAGATGCCGGCACTTAGACCGCACTCAGCCAGCTGTATAAGGAAATAACCAAACAGGAAACCACTCACTCAGAGGCGGTGCTACTAGTGGCCGGAGACTTTAATGCAGGGAAACTTAAATCAGTTCTACCAATCTAAAAAATCTAGATCACCTGTACTCCACACACAGAGACGCGTACAAAGCCATCCTTCGCCCTCCATTTGGTAAATCCGACCACAACTCTATCCTCCTGATTCCTGCTGACAAGCAAAAATTAAAGCAGGAAGCTCCAGTGACTCAGTCAATAAAAAAGTGGTCAGATGAAGCAGATGCTAAGCTACAGGTGTTTTGCTATCACAGACTGGAACAGGTTCCGGGATTCTTCCGATGGCATTGAGGAATACACCACATCAGTCACTGGCTTTATCCATAAGTGCATCGAGGACGTCGTCCCCACAGTGATCGTACGTACATACCCCAACCAGAAGCCATGGATTACAGGCAACATCAGCACTGAGCTAAAGGGTAGAGCTGCCGCTTTCAAGATGCGGGACTCTAACCCGGAAGCTTACAAGAAATCCCGCTATGCCCTGCAACGAACCATCAAACAGGCAAAGCGTCAATACAGGGCTAAGACTGAATGATACTACTCCGGCTCTGACGCTCGTCGGATGTGGCAGGGCTTGCAAACTACACTGCTCAAAAAAATAAAGGGAACACTAAAATAACACATCCTAGATTCGAATGAATGAAATATTCTTATTAAATACTTTTTTCTTTACATAGTTGAATGTGCTGACAACAAAATCACACAAAAATTATCAATGGAAATCAAATGTATCAACCCATGGAGGTCTGGATTTGGAGTCACACTCAAAATTAAAGTGGAAAACCACACTACAGGCTGATCCAACTTTGATGTAATGTCCTTAAAACAAGTCAAAATGAGGCTCAGTAGTGTGTGTGGCCTCCACGTGCCTGTATGACCTCCCTACAACGACCTCCCTACAATGACCTCCCTCCCGGCATGCTCCTGATGAGGTGGCGGATGGTCTCCTGAGGGATCTCCTCCCAACACATCTGCCACACTGATCCTCAACACTGGAGCTCCCAGGGGTGCGTGCTCAGTCCCCTCCTGTACTCCGTGTTCACCCACGACTGCATGGCCAGGCAGTCCAACACCATCATTAGGTTGCTGACTTGACAGCATATAGGGAGGAAGTCAGAGACCTTTCCGGGTGGTGCCAGAATAACAACCTATCCCTCAACGTAACCAAGACTAAGGAAAAGGAGCATCGAACACATCCCCATTCTCATCGACGGGGCTGTAGTGGAGCAGGTTGAGAGCTTCAAATTCCTTGGTGTCCACATCACCAACATACTAGAATGGTCCAAACATGAGGTCGACTGATTATGATTTTTCAACGCCGATACTGATACCGATTAATGGAGGACCAAAAAAAAAGCCAATACCGATTAATCAGATGATTTTTATTTATTTATTTGTAATAATGACAATTACAACAATACTGAATGAACACCAATTTTAACTTAATATAATACATCAATAAAATCAATTTAGCCTCAACTAAATAATGAAATGTGCAATTTGGTTTAAATAATGCAAAGAGAAGAAAGTAAAAGTCCAATATGTGGCATGGAAGAAAGCTAACGTTAAAGTTCTTTGCTCAGAACATGAGAACATATGAAAGCTGGTGGTTCCTTTTAACATGAGTCTTCAAAATTCCCAGGTAATACGTTTTAGGTTGTAGTTATTATAGGAATTATAGGACTATTTCTCTCTATACCATTTGTCTTTCATTAACCTTTGACTGTTGGATGTTCTTATAGGCACTTTAGGATTGCCAGTGTAACAGTATAGCTTCCGTCCCTCTCCTCGCTCCTACCTGGGCTCAAACCAGGAACACAACGACAACAGCCACTCTCAAAGCAGCGTTACCTATGCAGAGCAAGGGGAATAACTACTCCAAGTCTCAGAGCGAGTGACGTTTGAAACGCTATTAGCGCGCACCCCACTAACTAGCTAGCCATTTCACATCGGTTACACCAGCCTAATCTTGGGAGTTGATAGGCTTGAAGTCATAAACAGCTGCTGGCAAACGCACTAAAGTGCTGTTTGAATGAATGCTTATGAGCCTGCTGGTGCCTACCACCGCTCAGTCAGACTGCTCTATCAAATCAGAGACTTAGTTATAACATAATAACAAACAGAAATACGAGCCTTTAGGTCATTAATATGGCCGAATCCGGAAACTATCATCTCGAAAACAAGACGTTTACTCTTTCAGTGAAATACGGAACCGTTCCGTATTTTATCTAACGGATGGCATCCATAAGTCTAAATATTTCTGTTACATTGCACAACCTTCAATGTTATGTCATAATTACGTAAAATTCTGGCAAATTAGGCGGCCCAAACTGTTGCATATACACTGACTCTGCATGCAATGAACGCAAGAGAAGTGACACAATTTCACCTGGTTAATATTGCCTGCTAACCGGGATTTCTTTTAGCTAAATATGCAGGTTTAAAAATATATTCTTCTGTGTATTGATTTTAAGAAAGACATTGATGTTTATGGTTAGGTACACGTTGGAGCAACGATGCGCACCGATTATATGCAACGCAGGACACGCTAGATAAACTAGTAATATCATCAACCATGTGTAGTTAACTAGTGATTATGATTGATTGATTGATTGATTGTTTTTTATAAGATAAGTTTAATGCTAGCTAGCAACTTACCTTGGCTTACTGCATTCTCATAACAGGCAGTCTCCTCGTGGAGTGCAATGTAATCAGGTGGTTAGAGCGTTGGACTAGTTAACTGTAAGGTTGCAAGATTGAATCCCCCGAGCTGACAAGGTAAAAATCTGTCGTTCAGAACAAGGCAGTTAACCCACTGTTCCTAGGCCATCATTGAAAATAAGAATGTGTTCTTAACTGACTTGCCTAGTTAAATAAAGATTAAATAAAGGTGTAAAAAATATTTTTTAAATCGTCCAAATCGGTGTCCAAAAATACAGATTTCCGATTGTTATGGAAACTTGAAATCAGCCAGTCCGATTAATCTGTCGACCTCTAGTCCAAACACACCAAGACAGTCGTGAAGAGGGCACGACAAAGCCTATTCCCCCTCAGGAAACTAAAAAGATTTGGCATGGGTCTTGAGATCCTCAAAAGGTTCTACAGCTGCAACATTGAGAGCATCCTGACCGGTTGCATCACTGCCTGGTACAGCAATTGCTCAGCCTCCGACTGCAAGGCACTTCAGAGGGTAGTGCGTACAGCCCAGTACATCACTGGGGCTAAGATGCCTGCCATCCAGGACCTCTACACCAAGCGGTGTCAGAGGAAGGCCCTAAAAAGACCCCAGCCACCCCAGTCATAGACTGTTCTCTCTACTACCGCATGGCAAGCGGTACTGGAGTGCCAAGTCTAGGACAAAAAGGCTTTTCAACAGTTTTTACCCCCAAGCCATAAGACTCCCGGACTATTTGCATTGTGGGCCCCCCCAACCCCTCTTTTACGCTGCTGCTACTCTCTGTTTATCTTTTATGCATAGTCACTTTAACCATACATTCATGTACATACTACCTCAATTGGGCCGACCAACCAGTGCTCCCGCACATTGGCTAACCGGGCTATCTGCACTGTCACCCACCACCCAGCACCCTCCAACCCCTCTTTTACATTACTGCTACTCTCTGTTCATCATATATGCACAGTCACTTTAACCTTACCCACATGTTCATACCATCTGCCTGACGAACCGGTGTCTGTATATAGTCTTGCTACTGTTATTTTCAAATGTCTTTTTACTGTTGTTTTATTTCATTACACACACACACACACACACACACACACACACACACACACACACACACACACACACACACACACACACACACACACACACACACACACACACACACTTTTTTCTTTCGCACTATTGGTTAGAGCCTGTAAGTAAGCATTTCACTGTAAGGTCTCTACACCTGTTGTATTCGGCGCACGTGACAAATAAACTTTGATTTGATTTCAAGACCTTAACCAACAATGCCGTTTTAAGAAAAATAAGAGTTAAGAAAATATTTACAAAATAAAGTAAAGTGAAAAAAATAAAAAGACTACAAATAAAAGAACAATAACGAGGCTATATACAGTGGGTTCCAGTACTGAGCTAATGTGCGGGGGTACAGGTTAATCAAGGTAATTGAGGTAATATGTACATGTACAGTGAGGGAAAAAAGTATTTGATCCCCTGCTGATTTTGTACGTTTGCCCACTGACAAAGAAATGATCAGTCTATAATTTTAATGGTAGGTTTATTTGAACAGTGAGAGACAGAATAACAACAAAAAAATCCAGAAAAACGCATGTCAAAAATGTTATAAATTGGAATGGCTTGGCGGTAGAAGCTGTTAAGAAGCCTTTTGGACCTAGACTTGGCGCTCTGGTACCGCTTGCCGTGCGATAGCAGAGAGAACAGTCTATGACTAGGGTGGTTGGAGTCTTTGGCAATTTTGCGGTCCTTCCTCTGTATAGAGGTCCTTGATGGCAGGAAGCTTGGCCCCAGTGATGTGCTGGGTCGTACGCACTACCCTCTATAGCACCTTGCGGTTGGAGGCCGAGCAGTTGCCATACCAGTCAGTGATGCAACCAGTCAGGATGCTCTCGACGGTGCAGGTGTATAACATTTTGAGGATCTTGGAACCCATGCCAAATCTTTTCAGTATCGTGCGGGGGGAAATACGTTGTCGTGCCCTCTTCACGACTGTCTTGTTGTGTTTGGACCATGATAGTTTGTTGGTGATGTGGACACCAAGGAACTTGAAACTCTTGACCCGCTCCCTGTCGATGTGAATGGGACTGTGTTCGGCCCTTCTCTTCCTGTAGCCCACAATCATCTCCTTTGTCTTGCTCATTTTGAGAGAGAGGTTGTTGTCCTGACACCACACTGCCTGGTCTCTGACCTCCACTCTCTCATCATTGTCGGTGATCAGCTGTACCACCGTTTTATTCTCAGCAAACTTAATGATGGTGTTGGAGTCGTGCTTGGCCACGCAGTCGTGAGTGAACAGGGAGTACAGGAGGGGACTAAGCACACACACAGGTCCCCTGTGTTGAGGATCAGCGGGGGCCCCTCAGGATGGTTGTCCTTTTGGAAGATTCTCCCATCTCTACAGGGGAACTCTGGAGCTCTGTAAGAGTGACCATCAGGTTCTTGGTCACCTCCCCTGGCCAGGCGGCCAGCTCTGTGAAGAGTCTTGGTGACTGCAGACATGTTTTGGTTCCCTTCCCCAGATCTGTGCCTCAACATGATCCTGTCTCGTAGCTCTACGGACAATTCCTTCGACCTCATGGCTTGGTTTTTGCTCTGACATGCACTGTCAACTGTGGATCCTTATATTGACAGGTGTGTACCTTTCCAAATCATGTCCATTCAATTGAATTTACCACAGGTGGACTCCAATCAAGTTGTAGAAACATCTCAAGGATGATCAATAGAAACCGGATGCACCTGAGCTCAATTTCGAGTCTCATAGCAAAGGGTCTGAATACTTATGTAAAGAAGGTATTTCTGTTTTTTTTTTGCAAACATTTCTAAAAACCTGTTTTCACGTTGTCATTATGGGGTATTGTGTGTTGATTGATGAGAAACAAATAACTAATCCATTTTAGAATAAGTCTGTAACACAACAAAATGTGGAAAAAGTCGAGGGGTCTGAATACTTTACAAATGCACTGTGTGATGCTAATTTCTGACCGTTGCATCTGGCTCAGTCTTTCAACCATTGTGGGACCACGGTTGGTCCGTCTTGAAATGAGTGGGAGGTTGTACATACTGTAATCTCCACACCCCAGCAGCATTATTTCAGCGTTATCCTGGTGTTGATGACTGACCGGTGATGAGAGGAGTCTGTTGGAACCCTTCGTCCATCCAGCTGGTAGTCGTTGATATTGAATGTGTATGTAGACGGGTTGGTTGTTTAGCAACAAAATCGATGTGTGCGCCACTATAGTGCAAAACAGACTGAGTTGGCTTCGATTGTTGACAATGTGTAAACTATATTTAGTCTCAAATGTTTATTGACAACATAAATACATTTTCCCAATGAATACATTGTTACAGTTGTTTGTTAGCTAGCAAGCAAATTGTTTCCCATATTAGCATTGACATGAAATCAGTCAAAACACCTCAAAACAAGACATGATATCAGGAAAAAGATTAAACTAGCTGAAACGAGTCCACTACGATTCCCCACATTGCAATGTCTTGTCATTGTTGGTAGCTACAGTATCTGCCCATCCAGAATCACAACTCAAGACTTCTGCCCCATTCAAGCGTGTGCATCGTTTCCGTGACGTTGTCAGCTAACCCATCTATTATGAAATATAACCCAACTTTGTTTTTTTTTAATACATGATGTATCTGTGTAATCAAGATAAATCACTTTAAACAAGAACAAACAAAAAAGAAAAAGGACGCAAGGATCTAGGAAAAGGAGGCGCCAAGCGTTACCGCGAAAACACAAGTAAAGGCATCGCTGTTCATCGGTCACTGGCAGGCCGTGTCCTCCCTCCCTTCCCCCTCCCACCCGCTGCATCCCCTTCACTTACTCATATGTGAATGAATTTACTACACTGCAGGCTGCCATGATGACAGATTTACTTTTCCTCTTGCCACACGAGCATCCCAGTTTGTTTACTAATGCCTGCTGCCTCTGGCATCCAAATGTTTTGTCTGGGGGTTTGATCAGTTTTGAGGATTGGGCTCACGTAATAGGAGCACATGTTGATCTGGACTTCTATCACCAAGCTCAGAGTTTCAAATCAAATCAAATTTTATTTGTCACATACACATGGTTAGCAAATGTTAATGCGAGTGTAGCGAAATGCTTGTTTTCTAGCAGGCCTGGCGAAAGGGGGGCCTGAGAGAAAGTTCCTCAACACTAGAAAAGGGGATTCTGGGTGAGAGAGTTTGAGAACCACTGATGTAGAGGAACAAAGTGAGATGGAGAATGGCTTCATGATGGGACCCACAGCTTGTACTGTACTCACAAATCTACTTCTCATATTTATAAAGTTGTATACTGCACCATCGTGAATGACACTACCGGATTTATTAATGTGATGACAACACAAGCGTGACTAGAAAGGAGTGTTGGATAGAGATGTGTGTGTGTGTAGGGAGCTGGTTGGAAGTGACACAATGTGATTTATGGTGATTTTTGCAGCTTACTCTGGCGCTAGAAGCTCAGACTGAGCCAACATCTGGGACTGATCCTCGACCAGGAGGAATAGACAGGCAGATAGACTGATCCTGGACCAGGAGGGATAGACAAGCAGATAGACTGATCCTGGACCAGGAGGGAAAGACAAGCAGATAGACTGATCCTGGACCAGGAGGGATAGACAGGCAGATAGACTGATCCTGGACCAGGAGGGAAAGACAAGCAGATAGACTGATCCTGGACCAGGAGGGATAGACAGGCAGATAGACTGATCCTGGACCAGGAGGAATAGACAAGCAGATAGACTGATCCTGGACCAGGAGGGATAGACAGGCAGATAGACTGATCCTGGACCAGGAGGGATAGACAGGCAGATAGACTGATCCTGGACCAGGAGGAATAGACAAGCAGATAGACTGATCCTGGACCAGGAGGGAAAGACAAGCAGATAGACTGATCCTGGACCAGGAGGGATAGACAGGCAGATAGACTGATCCTGGACCAGGAGGGAAGACAAGCAGATAGACAGGACCAGGAGGATAGACAGATAGACTGATCCTGGACCAGGAGGGATAGACAGGCAGATAGACTGATCCTGGACCAGGAGGGATAGACAGGCAGATAGACTGATCCTGGACCAGGAAGGATAGACAGGCAGATAGACTGATCCTGGACCAGGAGGGATAGACAGGCAGATAGACTGATCCTGGACCAGGAGGGATAGACAGGCAGATAGACTGATCCTGGACCAGGAGGGAAAGACAAGCAGATAGACTGATCCTGGACCAGGAGGGATAGACAGGCAGATAGACTGATCCTGGACCAGGAGGAATAGACAGGCAGATAGACTGATCCTGGACCAGGAGGGAAAGACAGGCAGATAGACTGATCCTGGACCAGGAGACAGGCAGGATGATCCTGGACCAGACAAGCAGATAGACTGATCCTGGACCAGGAGGGATAGACAGGCAGATAGACTGATCCTGGACCAGGAGGGATAGACAGGCAGATAGACTGATCCTGGACCAGGAGGGAAAGACAAGCAGATAGACTGATCCTGGACCAGGAGGGAAAGACAAGCAGATAGACTGATCCTGGACCAGGAGGGAAAGACAAGCAGATAGACTGATCCTGGACCAGGAGGGAAAGACAGGCAGATAGACTGATCCTGGACCAGGAGGGAAAGACAAGCAGATAGACTGATCCTGGACCAGGAGGGATAGACAGGCAGATAGACTGATCCTGGACCAGGAGGGATAGACAGGCAGATAGACTGATCCTGGACCAGGAGGGATAGACAGGCAGATAGACTGATCCTGGACCAGGAGGGATAGACAGGCAGATAGACTGATCCTGGACCAGGAGGGATAGACAGGCAGATAGACTGATCCTGGACCAGGAGGGACCAGACTGATCCTGGACCAGGAGGGAAAGACAAGCAGATAGACTGATCCTGGACCAGGAGGGATAGACAGGCAGACTGTATCTATTTCTCTATGCACTTGGTTCTCTTACCATTAGCCCAGGGTATCATTGTACTCTAAAGGTTATGGGAAAAAATGTGTATCTGTACCAACTCATTTACAGTGCGGTTCAGTAGCCTGACAGTACTGTTTATGAGGGTTCTGGTGATCTCACATGCTGCCAGTGGGATGGGGTGTAGACATACGGTACAGATAGTGCAGAAGTGATAACCTCTACCAGCAGCAACATTTAGTTTTCATTTTCAGGAGTTGAACAGGATAGGCTTCCAGGGTTTATGTCAGGGTGTCAATACAGGAACAAAGTTAACTCTGAAGGTCACATTTTGTGTCCAAATAGGGATGTGCCTGACTGATATCGAGGCATGTTTTTGACTAGTAACAGTAGTTAAAATAAACACTTTTTTCACTGGATCAGTCTGGTTAATCTGACCAGAATGTGACTGCTGCTGGTTAGCGTGCATGACTGCCTGGTGACTTGTGTTTACGCTGGTGATTGTTGGAGTGAGAGGTCAATGTCACTCTCTCTGCCTTCTATATATGTCCGTCCTCCATGTGCACAACTGTGCTTGGCTCTGGAATGGCCTGTTATTCCTTGTATGTAAGAATATTGCTGTAAGAACTCTGAATGTGTGGTACTAGAGACACTAATCTTAAATGCAAGTTAATAACACACTATTGGTCATGTGTCTTACATCTGTTGAGGTGTAACGGTTTACTGCATATGGTAGAGGATCGCAAGGGTGTCCTGTCCCGCAATTGTAATTCTCAGAATGTTATTTTCTTTACAGGCAGGCACACTGTATCCATGTTCCACACACACAGACCTTGAGTCTGTACTGAAAAACACACAGAGAAAGAAATGTTACGAGAAGGTAAATGAACTGGGAACCAACTCTCTGGACCTGCCTGTTCTCCTTAATCTCTCTCTCTCTCTCTCTCTCTCTCTCTCTCTCTCTCGCTCCCCACCATGACGCAAGTGTCAAATTCCACAGCTCTCTCCGTGCAGAACCGAAGAAAACAGATCATATTACCACTAATATCACAACCTTCATAGGTGCTCTCCACGATATCCCATTAGATGTTGAATAAATTGGAAAGTGCTCGGAGGCATTGACTCGAGTTACTGCAGTTTTATTGAGAAATCTGGTGTCTCATCAGACAGGGAGAAGAAAGAACCCAAAGTGTAGGGCCTCAACCAGCGGCTGTCCCTCCCTCCCTCCCTCCCTCACACACAGAGGGTTGAATGCTGAACGCTGTTCCATGGTCTCCACTCAGATCCTGTGGTCAAGTTACAAAGGGCTTTTACTGTAATTCACTGATTTCCCTTTGATTTTGACTTCATGTGGAAGGGAAAATATTTATTTCAAATGAATAGTTGGTGATTTAATTTAGATATATGTTTATACCTGGAATCTGGCATCTTTGTAGTGTTTTCACATCTGTTTTCGTTTTCTTAATTATTGAACTTCTAGCCACGCTACCATTGCAAGAGGTGGACAGGAAGGGGGAGGATAGGATTGGCGGTTTTTCTTTAGTTCTTGGTTCAGAGAGCTGGGCGTTGGGGTAGTGTTGGTAGCTGGGAAGCTGCTCTCTGATGTTGACCTCCCCTTCATGTGCTAACGAGGCCTTTGTGGCGTGTGGCTGGGTAAATTTGTCTTCACTTGTGCTCCACTAATCCTCACTGGCCATGTGTCCACAGGCCTGCCTGCCATGATGGTGGGGTGGTATGAGCGAATGGGTGGTCAGGAACCAGGGGTTGACTGGCAGTCTGTAGTAGGGAAGGATCAGGAAGGGGAACAGTGTTACAGAGCATGCTTCCCTAATGGCACCCTATTCCCTATAAAGTGCCCTATCGGCCCTGGTCAAAAGTAGTGCACTAGAAATGGATAGGGTGCCATTTGGGACAGAAAGGGGAACAGGGTTACAGGGTGTGGCAGAGCTGAAGAAATCATAGTTGACAGACAGAGCTTCTGCTCTCCCTCATGTTAGAATTCACAAACCTGTTTCTCACATCGTAAAAGTTAGAAATGCCGTGTGTTGAGGGAGTAGTATACATGCAGTAAGCTACACACATTTCTAAGATCTATTTAGTGTAACTTCAGCATTAGGTACAGTCCATGCCAGTTCATTAAAAATAACTATTCTTTGCAGCCATAGCCACAGATAGACCATAGTGATATCGTATAGTGTTTAGTTGAGCCAGATTGTTGTGCCTACAATGTTAACTAGACTGTTGCTATCCTATCCCCCCAGCTGATAACATTGCCTCCCTATCACATTGTTGGAGAACCTACTCCCCTTGGAAACAGCACAGCGGAAATGAAGAAAACAACACAAATGTCAACATAGCAGTCCAGAGGGGTTGCCATGCCACAGGTGGGAGTGGGGCTTTGGGTTTCAAAGCTATTTGCAAGCAGTTATTCAAAGAGCCGGAAAGGAAACAGCAACAGACCTGTGAGGTAGGGACAGAGCCCCCCCACAACAAGCACAGGGGCATGGGGGTCCAGATTTCCATTTCACGTCTGCCTGTCCCTGTGGGCTGGAGAGGAGGCTGCACTGTCATGGGCCCACATCACGGTCCTGGATCAATTCACCGACCACAGAGAAATGGTAACAAGATTGAGAGAATGGATGAGATCTATGCAGGCAGACACCAGAAAATACTAGCTCAGCGTCTTTAGATGGACCAATGCTGTTCACAGTATCAGGGCAGCAGGTAGTCTAGTGGTTAGAGCATTGGACTAGTAACCGAAAGGTTGCAAGGTCGAATCCCCGAGCTGTCAAGGTAAAAATCTGAACAAGGCAGTTAACCCACTGTTCCTAGGCCGTCATTGAAAATAAGAATTTGTTCTTTAACTGACTTGCCTATTTAAATAAAGGTTAAAAAAAGTACACCTTGAAACACTTTTATTACAGGAATGTTCTCTAGAATAAAGAGAGTTGATGCATCTTCAAAGCTGATCTGGCTAGTGGGCTTATTCATTTGTAGCGCTTAATTGTCCCCTCATCCCTGAAGTGGCTGGTCGTTTGTCTCCCCATCGGGGGCTCATGCGGCTCCACTGGGAGCTTAAATGGAACATGGAGTCTTGGAACCAAAATCTTTCATTTGGTTCGGCCACAGAGCTGCTCTCCCTAAGCCGATGAGCTGTCATTCTGTTTTAATGGATTCCTCATCCAGCCCTCTCCCTTTCCCTCACTGACCCACCGCTCAAAGGGAAGAAAGGCTCCCTGGCAGAGCGCTACATGCTTCAGCTGGAAATCTTCTTTCTCTCAGGAGTTGAATTGGTTTCGGGTCTATTGTTTTCTTCTGTATGTCTTCATGCTCTGTTTGAGGTTAGGGGCAGTGTTGTATGGGTTAACCCTTTACACTCTTACCCGTATACGAGTTGAAAATGTCAGATTTCAACACTGATAAACACCTTAATTGGAATGCAGTGGCTGTACAGTAACATGCTATACATGAAGTCGGAGCTCAGGCTCTGCAGTTGACAGCTCTGTATGGGTTTGGACTGACAGCCATTCTGAACTTGAGCACCGTGTGACAAGAAGTTTCCCCCATCCCTCCTGGGAATTGGGCAACTTTATCAAATGTTTTGCTGTCTGAGGGAAATGCTGTAAATTACAGGGACTCAATGTATTTTGAAAGATGAGACGTTGATGATTCTAATAAATACCGCTTTGATGTCATGCAAGCAAGCCAAACACCTATGATTCCAAATGTGCACTTCACATTTCCATATAATAAAACTCAAGTAATATATAGTGTCAAAGTTTATGATCACTATGTTTGATGTGCAGTTTGACATGGGGTTATACCCTGGGTTGCAATTGAACAGAATCAGCCAATGTGTGTTCAATTGTGAAGAAAATGTTACGTGGACCACGAATGACGCCATTCTATGTGCACCAAAATTACGATCTGCTTCTCTGAATGGCCTTGTGAAAGCCTAACACTGTAAGATCCTATTTTATAGCTTAGCTAGTCATGTTGGCAGTAGAACAAGATTTCAAATTATGCCCACCTGACCCAGATTGCTATTTTTAATGGACCGCTGGACCGTTTTTGGATTGCGTAAACAACAAAAGTAATTGTGTAAAGGTGGGGGTGCAGGGTTTTGTTCCAAAGAAAACAACTGTGCTTGCTCGAATTCCTCAATGGCACAGCTAGGAGAGCTATAAAAAAAAACACCTTAAAGTTGAAGACTGTTCTTTGAGTCATGAAAGTACATTGAAATGACTTAGAAACTGTGCACACTTTGGAGAGGTGTGTGGTCACTTGGAAACACTAGTTAGTCCTCTCAGTCAAACCCTTGTCATTTTTTTGTTTTACATTGCACCTACCCCAAATTTTCCGATTTGGACCGATTTACAAGTTTTCTCTCTGAAAAATGTAGTTCATTTAATCTGATTGTCATAAGTGACTTTGTCCACACAGAGCATCTGAACACACAAGATACATTTTGATGATTTTCATTACATTTTGGCTGTTTTATTTAACTTTTGTACACCTGTGGTGTTCCCGGTCAAAGAAATTAATGGGTGAGACAACAATTAGTGTATAAAATTGAGTTCAGGCATATGCCCATTCATCAGATGGACGCACTTCCTCTCCCAGACCCCCACGTGCATGTGTGTTTCAGCGCACACACACACACACACACACACACACACACACACACGCACACGCACACAAACACAAAACACACACACACAAACACCTCACTCCCCTTCTTGGCTTCCATGGCAACCCCCACAGGAACCTTTTCCCAATATAATCTTTCCACACCTGTTGGCATTCTCACAAACAATCATAACATTGTTTCAATAATATATTGAAGTTTTCTCACAGCTCTGATATATAAAGCTTTTTTGAGTCCATGCTCACAATTAATTCTGAGGCAGCACAATGACCAAACGATATAGTGTATGTGAGGCTCTTGATTATATATTTCATCATGACACTGGTGAGGAGGAATGTCCTTGTTAAACTTTGACGCAAAGTAGTCTTTGATAAATAGCACAATATGTTTCATCTGCGTATTAGTGAAAGTCAAAATAATCTACACATAAGGCTTTTTTTACTCAACAAGTTGTATGAGCTCAGGTCAATGAGGCCCACAGGCCATAAATAGCAAACAGAAGTGCAAAACATGTTATTTTCACAAGACCTTAAGTTGATTAAAAAATCTAACACAACATGCCTTAAGGATGCCTTAAGTCAAGCTCTGTTTTAGGCTAGAGGCAGTGTTGTATATGTTAAAATGTAGGCCAGAGTAAGTCAAGCTCTGTTTTAGGCTAGAGGCAGTGTTGTATATGTTAAAATGTAGGCCAGAGTAAGTCAAGCTCTGTTTTAGGCTAGAGGCAGTGTTGTATATGTTAAAATGTAGGCCAGAGTAAGTCAAGCTCTGTTTTAGGCTAGAGGCAGTGTTGTATATGTTAAAATGTAGGCCAGAGAGTCAAGCTCTGTTTTAGGCTAGAGGCAGTGTTGTATATGTTAAAATGTAGGCCAGAGTAAGTCAAGCTCTGTTTTAGGCTAGAGGCAGTGTTGTATATGTTAAAATGTAGGCCAGAGTAAATCAAGCTCTGTTTTAGGCTAGAGGCAGTGTTGTATGTGTTGAAATGTAGGCCAGAGTAAGTCAAGCTCTGTTTTAGGCTAGAGGCAGTGTTGTATGTGTTGAAATGTTGGCCAGAGTAAGTCAAGCTCTGTTTTAGGCTAGAGGCAGTGTTGTATGTGTTGAAATGTAGGCCAGAGTAAGTCAAGCTCTGTTTTAGGCTAGAGGCAATGTTGTATATGTTAAAATGTAGGCCAGAGTAAGTCAAGCTCTGTTTTAGGCTAGAGGCAGTGTTGTATATGTTAAAATGTAGGCCAGAGTAAGTCAAGCTCTGTTTTAGGCTAGAGGCAGTGTTGTATGTGTTGAAATGTAGGCCAGAGTAAGTCAAGCTCTGTTTTAGGCTAGAGGCAGTGTTGTATGTGTTGAAATGTAGGCCAGAGTAAGTCAAGCTCTGTTTTAGGCTAGAGGCAGTGTAGTATGTGTTGAAATGTAGGCCAGAGTAAGTCAAGCTCTGTTTTAGGCTAGAGGCAGTGTAGTATGTGTTGAAATGTAGGCCAGAGTAAGTCAAGCTCTGTTTTAGGCTAGAGGCAGTGTTGTATATGTTCAAATGTAGGCCAGAGTAAGTCAAGCTCTGTTTTAGGCTAGAGGCAGTGTTGTATATGTTAAAATGTAGGCCAGAGTAAGTCAAGCTCTGTTTTAGGCTAGAGGCAGTGTTGTATATGTTAAAATGTAGGCCAGAGTAAGTCAAGCTCGCACAAACGCTCCCTAATGGAACTTAAGTAGCCAACCCACAGTTTTGACTGAAATTCTCAATAAAAGCATTAACATTTCTCATGCAGTTAGCATGCTATGTCTTTTTCGTTCTCAATAAGTCATTCTGAACATGTGTAGCGGCTCTCTGGGAATAATGAGGGAACGAGATTGGTCATTTGTCCACTCCTAGACCACATCTCCAACATGGGCCTTCCTCACCAACATGATAGCACAGTGAGAATCTCACAACAACAAAAAGCCTCTCAACATCTCAGCAGATGCCGACCCATCAAAAAAATGGAAAGCATCTCAACGAGAACCCTCCAATGCAACGAGAAATGAGGTCCCATCCATCCATTCTCACGGGTCGTCCAGCACTCAAACTTCATCAACACTTAAAAATGGAGTGAGTGATGAGGGTTAGCTGAGAGGTGCAGGAAAGAACAAGGTTTTCAGGCCTGTGAATGGGACAAGGGTATTTGTCTGTGATTAGAGCGGTAAGCAGGGAGACATTTCTGTGCTGAAAGGAAAGCTTACAGCTCATTATGTGGTACTGGGGATTAAGATTGTCCACTATTGTTCCCTGAGGGCTTGGCTCACAGAGGGAGGGACTTGTCCTCCTTTGAGTCAGCAGCCACACACTAACCTGAGTTCCCCACTTTAAAAGGCCCATAATAGGTTCTCTGCAGCGGCTAGGTTGTATGATGAAGGAGTCTTTTCTCATTAGAAGTATTTTTTGTTTCCTCTGCTTGGTTTCCTTTGTGATTCCGCAGGGTGATTATCATCCCAACCTCTGCAGTGGTCCAACCTGAATAGAAAAGAAAGAAGTGGAGTGTGGATAGGACGGAATAGGCATCGCAAAGTAGAGTGTGGATGGGGGGAATAGGCATAGCAAAGTAGAGTGTGGATGGGGGAATAGGCATAGCAAAGTAGAGTGTGGATGGGGGAATAGGCATAGCAAAGTAGAGTGTGGATGGGGGAATAGGCATAGCAAAGTAGAGTGTGGATGGGGGAATAGGCATAGCAAACCAGAGTGTGGATGGGGGGAATAGGCATAGCAAAGTAGAGTGTGGATGGGGGAATAGGCATAGCAAACCAGAGTGTGGATGGGGGAATAGGCATAGCAAAGTAGAGTGTGGATGGGGGAATAGGCATAGCAAAGTAGAGTGTGGATGGGGGAATAGGCATAGCAAAGTAGAGTGTGGATGGGGGAATAGGCATAGCATAGTAGAGTGTGGATGGGGGGAATAGGCATAGCAAACCAGAGTGTGGATGGGGGGAATAGGCATAGCAAAGTAAGTGTGGATGGGGGGAATAGGCATAGCAAGTGTGGATGGGGGAATAGTCATAGCAAGTGTGGATGGTGGGATAGGCATAGCAAGTGTGGATGGGGGAAAGGCATAGAGTGTGGATGGTGGGGTAGGGAGTGTGGATGGGGGAATAGGCATAGCAAGTGTGGATGGGGGGATAGGTAGAGTGTGGATGGGGGGAATAGGCATAGCAAGTGTGGATGGGGGAATAGGAGTGTGGATGGGGGGAATAGGCATAGCAGTGTGGATGGGGCAATAGGCATAGAGTGTGGATGGGGGAATAGGCATAGCAGTGTGGATGGGGGGATAGTAGAGTGTGGATGGGGGAATAGGCATAGCAAACCAGAGTGTGGATGGGGGGAATAGGCATAGCAAATGGGGGGATAGAGTGTGGATGGGGGAATAGGTAGGTGTGGATGGGGGAATAGGCATAGCAAGTGTGGAATAGTAGAGTGTGGATGGGGGGAATAGGCATAGTGTGGAAATAGGCAGAGTGTGGATGGGGGGAATAGGCATAGCAAACCAGAGTGTGGATGGGGGGAATAGGCATAGCAAGTGTGGATGGGGGAATAGGCATAGAGTGTGGATGGGGGAATAGGCATAGGCATAGCAAAGTGTGGTGGTGGGGAAGTGTGGATGGGGGGATAGGCATAGTGTGGATGGGGGGAATAGGCATAGAGTGTGGATGGGGGGAATAGGCATAGCATAGTAGAGTGTGGATGGGGGGAATAGGCATAGCAAACCAGAGTGTGGATGGGGGGAATAGGCAGTGTGGAGCAAAGGCCAGAGTGTGGATGGGGGAATAGGCATAGCAAAGGCCAGAGTGTGGATGGGGGAATAGGCATAGCAAAGTAAAGTGTGGATGGGGGAATAGGCATAGCAAGTGTGGATGGGGGGAATAGGTATAGCAAGTGTGGATGGGGGGAATAGGCATAGCAATAGGCATAGCAAGTGTGGATGGGGGGAATAGGCATAGCATAGGCATAGAGTGTGGATGGGGGGAATAGGCATAGCAAGTGTGGAAACCAGAGTGTGGATGGGGGGAATAGGCATAGCAAGTGTGGATGGGGGAAAGGCATAGCAAGTGTGGATGGGGGAATAGGCATAGCAAGTGTGGATGGGGGGAAGGCATAGCAAGTGTGGATGGTGGGGAATAGGGCAAGTGTGGATGGGGGATAGGCATAGCAAGTGTGGATGGGGGGAATAGGCATAGCAAGTGTGGATGGTGGGGAATAGGCATAGCAAGTGTGGATGGGGGGAATAGGCATAGCAAGTGTGGATGGGAATAGGCAAGCAAGTGGAGTGTGGATGGGGGGAATAGTCATAGCAAGTGGAGTGGGGGCAATAGGCATAGCAAGTGTGGATGGGGGCAATAGGCATAGCAAGTGTGGATGGGGGGAATAGTCATAGCAAGTGTGGATGGGGGCAATAGGCATAGCAAGTGTGGATGGGGGCAATAGGCATAGCAAGTGTGGATGGGGGCAATAGGCATAGCAAGTGTGGATGGGGGCAATAGGCAGAGCATGTGGAGTGGTATGGGGGGAATAGGTATAGCAAGTGGAGTGTGGGTGGGGGGAGAAGGCATAGCAAGTTTGGATGGAGGGAATATGCAGAGCATGTGGAGTGTGGATGGGGGAATATGTAGAGCATGTGGAGTGTGTATGGGGGAATAGGCATAGCAAGTGGAGTGTGTGGATAGGCATTGGTGTGATGGGGGGATAGGCATAGCAAGTGTGGATGGAGGGAATATGCAGAGCATGTGGATGGATGGGGGAAATAGGCATAGCAAGTGTGGAATGCAGAGCATATGGAGTGTGGATGGGGGGATAGGCATGTGGAGTGTGGATGGGGGGAATATGTAGAGCATGTGGAGTGTGGATGGGGGAATAGGCATAGCAAGTGTGGATGAATATGGCATGGGATGGGGGAATAGGCATAGCAAGTGTGTATGGGGGAATAGGCATAGCAAGTGTGGATGGGGGAATAGGCATAGCAAGTGTGGATGGGGGAATATGCAGAGCATGTGGAGTGTGGATGGGGGGAATAGAGCAGTGTGGAGCAGAGCATATGGAGTGTGGATGGGGGGTAGAGCATAGTGTGGATGGGGGAATAGCAGCATGTGGAGTGTGGATGGGGGGTGTGGATGGGGGGAATAGGCATAGCAAGTGTGGATGGGGGAATGGCAGGAATGGATGGGGGGTAGAGCATGTGGAGTGTGGATGGGGGTGTGTATGGGGGAATAGGCATAGGTGTGAATGGAGGGAATAGCAAGTGTGGATGGGGGGAATATGTAGAGCATGTGGAGTGTGGATGGGGGGAATATGCAGAGCATGTGTGTGATGGGGGAATAGGCATAGCAAGTGTGGATGGGGGGAATATGCAGAGCATGTGGAGTGGTATGGGGGAATAGGCATAGCAAGTGTGGATGGGGGAATAGGCATAGCAAGTGTGGATGGGGGGTGAGCATGTGTGTGGGGGGAATAGGCATAGCAAGTGTGGATGGGGGGAATATGCAGAGCAAGTGTGGAGTGTGTATGGGGGAATAGGCATAGCAAGTGTGGATGGGGGGAATAGGCAGAGCATGTGGAGTGTGGATGGGGGGGTAGAGCAATATGGGGGAATAGGCATAGCAAGTGTGGATGGGGAGCATGTGGAGTGTGGATGGGGGAATAGGTATAGCAAGTGGAGTGTGGGTGGGGGAATAGGCATTGCAAGTGTGGATGGGGGAATAGGCATGCCAAGTGTGGATGGAGGGAATATGCAGAGCATGTGGAGTGTGGATGGGGGAATATGTAGAGCATGTGGAGTGTGGATGGGGGAATAGGCATAGCAAGTGTGGATGGGGGAATAGGCAGAGCATGTGGAGTGTGGATGGGGGAATAGGCATTGCAAGTGTGGATGGGGGAATAGGCAGAGCAGTGTGGATGGGGGTGTGTGGATGGGGGGAATATGTAGAGCATGTGGAGTGTGGATGGGGGAATAGGCATAGCAAGTGTGGATGGAGGGAATATGCAGAGCATGTGGAGTGTGGATGGGGGAAATAGGTATAGCAAGTGGAGTGTGCATGGGGAATAGGTAGCAAGTGTGAATGGAGGGAATAGGCATGGAGTGTGGATGGGGGTGTGAATGGATGGGGGGAATAGAGCATGGAGTGTGTATGGGGGAATAGCATAGCAAGTGTGGATGGAGGGAATATGCAGAGCATGTGGATGTGTATGGGGGAATAGGCATAGCAAGTGTGGATGGGGGGAATATGCAGAGCATGTGGAGTGTGGATGGGGGAATAGGCATAGCAATATGGGGGAATAGGCATAGCAAGTGTGGATGGAGGGAATATGCAGAGCAGTGTGGATGGGGGGCAAGAGTGTGGATGGGGGAATAGGCATAGCAAGTGTGGGGGGATGGGGGAATATGCAGAGCATGTGGAGTGTGGATGGGGGGGGAATAGGCATAGCAAGTGTGGATGGCATGTGGAGTGTGGATGGGGGGAATATGTAGAGCATGTGGAGTGTGTATGGGGGGAATATGTAGAGCATGTGGAGTGTGGATGGGGGGAATATGTAGAGCATGGAGTGTGTATGGGGGAATAGGCATAGCAAGTGTGGATGGAGGGAATATGCAGAGCATGTGGAGTGGATGGGGGAATAGGCATAGCAAGTGTGGATGGGGGAATAGGCATAGCAAGTGTGGATGGGGGAATATGCAGAGCATGTGGAGTGTGTATGGGGGAATAGGCATAGCAAGTGTGGATGGGGGAATAGGCATGGAGTGTGGATGGGGGGGCAAGTGTGGAGTGGGGGAATAGGAGCAAGTGTGGATGGAGGGAATATGCAGAGCATGGAGTGTGGATGGGGGAATATGTAGAGCATGTGGAGTGTGTATGGGGAATAGGCATAGCAAGTGTGGATGAATATGCAGGGGGAATAGGCATAGCAAGTGTGGATGGGGGGAATATGTAGAGCATGTGGAGTGTGGATGGGGGAATATGTAGAGCATGTGGGTGTATGGGGGAATAGGCATAGCAAGTGTGGATGGAGGAGGGGGGAATAGGCATAGCAAGTGTGGATGGGGGAATAGGCATAGCAAGTGTGGATGGGGGGAATATGCAGAGCATGTGGAGTGTGGATGGGGGAATAGGCATAGCAAGTGTGGATGGAGGGAATAGGCATAGCAAGTGATGGGGGAATATGTAGAGCATGTGGAGTGTGTATGGGGGAATAGGGCAAGTGTGGATGGAGGGAATATGCAGAGCATGTGTGGGTGGGGGAATAGGCATAGCAAGTGTGGATGGGGGAATATGCAGGCATGTGGATGGATGGGGGGCAAGTGTGAGGTGGGTGGGGGAATAGGCATTGCAAGTGTGGTGGGGGAATAGGCATACCAAGTGTGGATGGGGGAATAGGCATAGCAAGTGGAGTGTGGGTGGGGGGAATAGGTATAGCAAGTGTGGATGGGGGAATAGGCATAGCCAGCAAGTGGATTGTGGGTGGGGGGAATAGGCATAGCAAGTGTGGATGGGGGAATAGGCATAGCAAGTGTGGGTGGGGGCAAGTGTGGATGGGGGAATAGGCATAGCAAGTGTGGGTGGTGTAGGTATTGCAAGTGTGGATGGGGGGAATATGCATAGCAAGTGTGGGTGGGGGGAATAGGCATAGCAAGTGTGGGTGGGGGGAATAGGCATAGCAAGTGTGGATGGGGGGAATAGGCATAGCAAGTGTGGGTGGGGGGAATAGGCATAGCAAGTGTGGGTGGGGGAATAGGCATAGCAAGTGTGGGTGGGGGGAATAGGCATAGCCAGTGTGGGTGGGGGGAATAGGCATAGCAAGTGTGGGTGGGGGGAATAGGCATAGCCAGTGTGGGTGGGGGGAATAGGCATAGCCAGTGTGGGTGGGAGGAATAGGCATAGCCAGTGTGGGTGGGGGGAATAGGCAGAGCCAGTGTGGGTGGGGGAATAGGCAGAGCCAGTGTGGGTGGGGGGAATAGGCATAGCCAGTGTGGGTGTGGGGAATCGGCAGAGCCAGTGTGGGTGGGGGGCAGGCATAGCCAGTGTGGGTGGGGGGGAATAGGCAGAGCCAGTGTGGTTGGGGGAATAGGCAGAGCCAGTGTGGGTGGGGGGAATAGGCATAGCCAGTGTGGATGGGGGGAATAGGCAGAGCCAGTGTGGATGGGGGAATAGGCAGAGCCAGTGTGGGTGTGGGGAATAGGCAGAGCCAGTGTGGATGGGGGAATAGGCAGAGCCAGTGTGGGTGGGGGAATAGGCAGAGCCAGTGTGGGTGGGGGAATAGGCAGAGCCAGTGTGGGTGGGGGAATAGCCAGTGTGGGTGGGGGAATAGGCATAGCAAGTGTGGGTGGGGGAATAGGCATAGCCAGTGTGGGTGGGGGAATAGGCATAGCCAGTGTGGGTGGGGGAATAGGCATAGCCAGTGTGGGTGGGGGAATAGGCATAGCCAGTGTGGGTGGGGGGGAATAGGCATAGCAAGTGTGGGTGGGGGCAGAGCCAGTGTGGGTGGGGGGAATAGGCAGGCCAGTGTGGGTGGGGGGAATAGGCATAGCCAGTGTGGGTGGGGGGAATAGGCAGAGCCAGTGTGGGTGGGGGGAATAGGCAGAGCCAGTGTGGATGGTGGGGAATAGGCATAGCAAGTGTGGATGGGGGGAATAGGTATAGCAAGTGTGGATGGGGGGATAGGCATAGCAAGTGTGGATGGTGGGGAATAGGCATAGCAAGTGTGGATGGTGGGGAATAGGCATAGCAAGTGTGGATGGTGGGGAATAGGCATAGCAAGTGTGGATGGGGCAATAGGCATAGCAAGTGTG